>NC_137189.1:50530056-50785056 GCF_960531495.2 Zeus faber | reverse complement strand
CTCGGAACAACGTCCTGCAGAACACGTACCGGCAACTCGCTAATAACAACGAACATTTCCAAGACTCATAAAAGCTTTACACTTCACAGCACTTCACTGATGTCATTTAAACCGTAGAACAGGACGTTTCGAGGCCTTTGTTAACCACGGAGTTGGTTTTATGGACGTGATGGAAACCCAGTGGCCAATAAAATACCTGGGGCGTTTTATGGTTGAACGTTTGGCGTTAAAATACTCACTTCACTGCAGTTTTAGGATCACAAACTGGAAGACGCTGCGTTCTAAACTCCATCGGTGTGTATTGGTTGCTCAAGTCGGGGGAAAAAGGTGTGTGTTGACAAACGTTGTGTGTTTACAAAAGGTGTGTGTTGACAAACGTTGTGTGTTTACAAAAGGTGTGTGTTGACATGCAGTGGAGATTCGCGATATATGACCGATGGCCAATAAATATTTCCTCCAAGACATGATCATGACTGTTCCCTGTTATCAAAATAAGATCTGAAGACACATTTAATATTGTTGTATAATATATTTACATTTACATTTACATTTAGTCATTTAGCAGACGCTTTTATCCAAAGCGACTTACAATTCATGTAATTCATAATTCATGTAATATTGTCAGGACAGCGGCCCCACGGGCGTGCATGCCTCACTACACCGAGCCTCCTCTGTCAAAGAAGATTCTCTTTGTTCTATTCTCCTGTAAACGAAGCGCAGGGCATTAATAACTACGTTTAATTGAACTGTCTTCAATTCTTCAATTGATCCCCTTATTAACATTGCTGCACTTCCTGTGACTAACCTGGACCCCGTGCATTGCTGCCGGCAGCTATATTTAAGGGTCCGGCACAAAGGTTTTTGTTCTGATTTTTATTATTCTTCTCGCCGTTCTACGGCTGAAAGTGCCTGAAGCTCAGAAACTGTGAAGCCCAGGGACACGGGACAAATGAATTGTATTGGGGGCAGTCCAGACATGCTGTGGTCCAAGTTCGATTCACAACAGACCATATCTCTAGGAGGAATTAGTAAAACAACGCAACGAGAGCGAAAGGAACCAGAAGTTGTGTATATGTGCAGGGTACAGCTCTGAAGGGGCTTTCACGTAGGACGCGGTGTGCGGTGCACTCCAAACTCCATTGGTGGCTATTGGTTGCTCCGCACAGGATCTGCACCGAGAAACCAATACACACCAATGGCGATGGCTATAAACCAAATGAACGAGATGAGATTTACAGTAAGACGCTTTATGATGTCATCATGTTATTTAGTATAAAGGACACATTCTGATCGAGAATGTCCAGTTGCACCGTGTCCATTGTGCGGCGTGGGCTCAGTCACTCTGTAGTGTTTAGACGTTACCAAACTATGGATTTACGTGTATATTTTTATAACTTCTTACCTGGTAGATGTCAATAGATCTGTCAGATTGATATTAAATAAAATTTGTGGTCCACATTACTTTGCCGGATTAATGAAAAATACAATTTAAAGTTCATTCAAAACCACTGAAATGTGCGACTGAGTGATGTGTTCAAGATCCAGCGGGGCGTCGGAAAAATAGAAGCCGTGCAATGATATTTTCGCACAAAAATACCACAACGTTTTTCTTATTTCATGAGAACGTAACTTACTGAAAATGTAATCCAAGTGAAAAACTCAATTAATATTTAAAGTGGACATTTCCATTAATACACTGAACACTGAATGGGAGGTTGGGATTTTGATATCAACGTCCTCATTCATCTCTTCAAGTCCGTTGTAGCTTCTAAGTAGCGCCACCAGACGGCGCCACTCACGAGCGTTGGCATTAGAATGTAGGCGGAGTGACTCGAGGCACGTGGAACCAGGTGGCAAGGTGGTTAGGGTTAGGTTATTCAGAAATAACTGACCGTTGGTTTCTGCTGTTGACCAATCGAAACGAGTGTTCCACAGCTGCTGTAATCATTTGTAATCACTTAATCACTTTTATAGTTGTTGGTTATAAATGGTTATTAACGCTTTACTCAAAAGAAAGAGCGATCACGCCTCGGAACAGGGTCCTGCAGAACACGTACGAGCAACTCGCTAATGACAACGTACAAGACTCATAAAAGCTTTACACTTCACAGCACTTCACTGATGTCATTTAAACCGTAGAACAGGACGCTACGAGCCGTTTGTTAACCACGGAGTTTTCTACCTTTTGTGAGGGAACGTTTGGCGTTAAAATACTCACTTCACTGCAGGTTTTGGGATCACAAACTGGAATGAAAGAGTTCAATGAAAGCCTTTTCTGGAATTGAAACCAAAATAATTCACCAGCGAGGATGGAGCCCGAACGCAGGCCGGAGGTCGGGTCTGAAAACAAACTCTGGGAATCTCCACCTTTTGCACCTTCTGTCCAACTCCAGTTTTTTTAAGGGATTTCAGAGACACTTAATTATTCGTCATTTCTCAGCGCTCGCATACATCGAAACAAAACGTCCAGCTCCAGCTCTTTTGCCAGTGCCTTGCTCACGGGCAGTATGAGGACTTAGGAGTATTATTAGGAGTATTAATCCCTAACATACACATCTTTTGATCTTTCCAATCCCATGATAAATTTATCCTAAATTTTTTCAATAATTGGGAGTGAACCTGAGTGACTGGCTGCTGGTTAGTGGATGGTACTTTAACATTTAGGACATGATCCAATGTCCTTTCATGAGCTGTCTCATTATGTGTGTGTGTGTGTGTGTGTGTGTGTGTGTGTGTGTGTGTGTGTGTGTGTGTGTGTGTGTGTGTGTGTGTGTGTGTGTGTGTGTGTGTGTGTGTGTGTGTGGGTGTGTGTGTGTGTGGGTGTTGAGCGCCCCCATGTGGCCACATGGAGAACTGCTCTTAGTTTTGTACCTTCCTTTGTTAATCCGCCCACCCTGAACATACATCTAAAGACATTTATGTTAGGGGTTAATACTGGTGTCGGTGCCCCTGAGCAAGGCAATGGCAAAAGAGTTGGAGTTGGTCCCGGGGCGTGGCACTGCAGCTGCCCACTGCTCCTCGGTAGAGAACGGGTCAAATGCAGAGGACACATGTTGTTGTAGCTTGTTTGTACAATGACAATACAGAGATATTCTTTTTGTTTTAGTGATCAATAAGTTGACAGTGATGATTGGACAAGAATACCAAAGCCTTTGAGCCCGCACAGGACTCCATCGCGAGTTAGGCTTCAACACGCTGGCCTTTGATTATCAGTATTTCTGTGGACCGGACAGGTTGCTCCGGCAGGTTCCGCCGGTGTTCATTCCATCTGTGAAGGAGAGATGAATTCAGACCTGGCAACCAGGTGAATTCCCTTAACTTCCCTGTCGGACAGAAAATCTGCAGGATTTTGGGTCCGAGGACCGCAGTGGAGTCCTGGTAGTGGTGTCCTGGTCAGTGACTAAATAAGTTACTATCTGTCTCCCACCTGTCTCACCCCCACCCCCAGAGAGGAAAGACACGGTGCTGCGGCAGGTGCGCCTGGACCCGTGCGACCTGCAGCCGATCTTTGACGACATGCTGCACATCCTGAACCCCGACGAGCTGCACGTCATCGAGGAGATCCCGGCGGCGGAGGACAAGCTGGACCGGCTGTTCGAGATCGCCGGCGTGAAGAGCCAGGAGGCGAGCCAGACCCTGCTGGACTCGGTCTACAGCCACCTCCCAGACCTGCTCTAGTCCGGGGGCCTCGGGGGCCACACCCGCTGGAGTCTGAGAGTCTGGAGGACGCCGGCGAGCGGCGACTCGGACGTTGAATGGATCTGAGCGGCAGGGGAGCCGCAGGTGGATCTCTTTTATTTTTTTTTTTGTTTAACTCGTTTGATTCCTGCGTGGAGCTGGGTGGGCGGGGTCGGGTTCTCAACCCGTTTCTTTTTCTGGCAGTTGGAGCCGTGTCATCGTAGCAGAGCTTTTAGTCCTCAGTCGACGCATTATTCACTTTTCTCCCCCCGTTCCAAATAACACTCTGTGTGGGAGCCCCAGCCCCAACACAAGCCTACACGACCCGTGTGGGTGCGGTGGTTTCACACCGCTCATCCTCCTTCTGTCGGCTTGTTTCTGGGGTACGATCCACAGTTTATTTTTTTATTTGCCGATTCCTCGTCCTGGGAAGCCTCCGTCGCCAGACTCCGTTGCCTTAAAGCTGCACAGGGTCCCGTGAACTTAACCACGCTGAAGACTTTGACGCCGTTTGTTGCCGCCAACAAAACGTCGGCCGATCGCTCCGACGGCGGAGCCTATCGCCGCTCGGCCTCCGGATCGATGCTGAAGTTTCGTGCCTAAACCTCCACCAGTCTCGTTTCATCACCCCCCCCCCCCCAAGCCTCTCCTTCTCTTTCCCGCCGCGACTTGTCCAGGACACGCCCATGCAGTGCTCCCACACCCTGATCTGCTCTAGAACCACACCCACATATTCTAGTATCAGAATAAGGGGCTTGGCTTTGAGGTGATTGTTCTCTCAATAAGGGTTCAGCCCCCCCCCCCCCCTCCAGCCTGAAGGGGGGGCATTGACATTCCGCTGCCCCGCCCTGTGGCCTGTTTGCCCCCACCCCCTGCGACCAAAGCCCCATTGGATCCAAAACTGGAAGTTAAATTACCACTGGACTCCCAGCTCACTACACTACATGTAGCAGTGCTACTGCAGCCGCTAGGGGCTGCACCCTGTTGCCGTGGAGATGTAGCGTCAACAAAGCGATGACAACGTCTGCGTTGGAGTCAGACGCCACGAGGGTTTAGTTGCTATTACAATAGAAAGAAATGAACCCAAACGACCATACGTGGGTGTGTGTGAGTGAGTGTGTGTGTGAGTGTGTATGTGTGTTTGAAGCTAATATGTAATAATAACGATGCACTAATCTTTTCTTTTTTACGGGGAAAATTAGAAAAATGTATTATCATTTTTATTATTATTATTATTATTATTATTATTATTATTATTATTATTATTATTATTATTATTACATCTCGCTCTCCCGACTTCTCTGTCTTTTTTTTAACATGTCATTCATTATGTTTTAAGGGGATTTTATTTTATTTTTTGCATTGACATTGAATTACGTCATTATTTGTCGTGTTTTCTCAGCTTCTCAGTTTCTCTGGGTCTCCTGGTGGTTTTTTGGGGCATTCACGCGACGTGTCCCGCAAGATGCCACAGAACGACCTTGTGCTTCAGGATGTAAGATGCATCCACAGTCATTCTACTTGAAATCTCTGCTTGCGGTACTTGATTCCAACCAGGAAGAAAACAGCCTTCTCCTTCTTCTCCTTCTTCTTCTTCTTCTCCTTCTTCTCCTTCTTCTCCTTCTTCTTCTCCTTCTTCTTCTTCTTCTCCTTCTTCTCCTTCTTCTTCTTCTTCTCCTTCTTCTCCTTCTTCTTCTTCTCCTTCTTCTCCTTCTTCTTCTCCTTCTTCTCCTTCTTCTTCTTCTCCTTCTTCTCCTTCTTCTTCTTCTTCTCCTTCTTCTTCTTCTCCTTCTTCTTCTTCTTCTCCTTCTTCTCCTTCTTCTTCTTCTTCTTCTTCTTCTCCTTCTTCTCCTTCTTCTTCTTCTTCTTCTTCTTCTCCTTCTTCTCCTTCTTCTCCTTCTTCTTCTCCTTCTTCTCCTTCTTCTTCTTCTTCTTCTTCTTCTTCTCCTTCTTCTTCTTCTTCTTCTTTTTCTTCTCCTTCTTCTTCTCCTTCTTCTCCTTCTTCTTCTTCTTCTTCTTCTTCTTCTCCTTCTTCTTCTCCTTCTTCTCCTTCTTCTTCTTCTTCTTCTTCTTCTCCTTCTCCTTTCGGTTTCTTCCACATTCTGTGTTCTTAATAGAAAATTTTAAAAAATAAAGAAAAACAACAATAAAAATGAAAACACACAGAGCTCCACCAAAAACTCTCAACTCTGCTGTGAAGCGTCGGTGCCGGACGGACGTCTCTGGTGCTGGACTCCAACCAGGACACAAAGTATTTTGAAATGAGCAGAGGGCGGGACCTGTGTGTGTGTGTGTGTGTGTGTGTGTGTGTGTGTGTGTGTGTTTGTGTGTGTGTTCGTGTGTGTGTGTGTGTGTGTGTTCGTGTGTGTGTGTGTGTGTGTGTGTTTGTGTGTTTGTGTGTGTGTGTGTTTGTGTGTGTGTGTGTGTGTGTGTGTGTTTGTGTGTGTGTGTGTGTATGTGTGTGCGTGTGTGTGTGTTTGTGTGTGTGTGTGTGTGTGTGTGTTTGTGTGTGTGTGTGTGTATGTGTGTGCGTGTGTGTGTGCGTGTGTGTTTGTGTGTGTGTGTGTGTGTTTGTGTGTGTGTGTGCGTGTGTGTGTGTGTGTGTGTGTGTGTGTGTGTGTGTGTGTGTGTTTGTGTGTGTTCGTGTGTGTGTGTTCGTGTGTGTGTGTTTGTGTGTGTGTGTGCGTGTGTGTGTGTGTGTGTGTGTGTGTGTGTGTGTGTTCGTGTGTGTGTGTGTGTGTGTGTGTGCGTGTGTGTGTGTGTGTGTGTGTGTGGAGACAGGGTGTGAGGGCGTGCGGTGAGAGGCCAGGTTTCACATGTGTAACCAGTATGTTTATGTAACCTCTTAAAATCAAGCAATTAAAGCAGATTTTTTTTGTCATAATGTCAGGTTGTTCATGGAGTTTGTTCTTTGTTTTATTTCTGCTTCGTTAATATTTCATGTTCCTTGAGGGGAAATTCTCTGTTTGGCCACTAGGAAGCGGAATTAACAAAATGTCACCTGCACTTTGGCAATGATAATAACACACCACCAATCTGCAAATCATCTGTTAAACATATCGAATTGATCTTTTTAATACTGCTTAGAACTAACAAGGCAGATTAACACAGATCAGCAGTTCATTGACTGTAATGAAGTCAAGCTTTATTGATAAAACACACCAAGTGCTTCACAAACAGACACATGCAAATACAGTGGTCGATCAATTTAATCAGCGTTAAAATGTTCAAACACAAAAACACTTTATAAAAATAAGAAAATAGATAGATAGATAGTTGGAATGTTGTTCAATTTTAAACAGAATTGTTAGCTGCCGTTAATTGTTGCTGTTGGGGTTTTTTTTTAACCACAAATGGAGATAAGAAACACCTTCGAATCCAAGATATATATGATTACCACCATTATAGGCTAAATAATTATCTCATGTAATTATGAATGAGGAACAATAACCTCACGTCCCGCAATCAAATATATTTTAACGATTTCGATAATAAAACAAATATTTCACTGCAGCGATGAACCGGTTTACGCTGCTTCATCCAACTCAGAAATCTTTATTCCACTTCCCAGTCCAGATTAGATCCAAGTTAGACGTGTTCTCAAATAAAAAACAATTTCAAGGTGCAATGTGTAGAGTTTACAGAACAGACTTGGCAGAAATGGAAGATAATATTCGCAAGTCTGTTTTAATTAGTGTATATGACGTATATAATGCCGTGTTGGCCTTTCCTTCGAATGAGACGTTTTTTATCTACATTGGGAGCGGGTAAACACCAAAAACACTGGCCCTCGAGTGGGGTGAGTTTCACGGAGACCGCCATCTTGCACCGCCATCTTGCACCGCCATGTGGAGGGGTGTTCAGTTTGTTGCAATCTCCACCCTCACCGCAAGATGCCACTGCATTCTACACACTGCACCTTTAAAGGAAACTTTTTTCAGCACTAACGGTGTGTGCCGCCATGTCGACCTGCCGTCAGGGCTGTTTTCTCCCGAAACTCGGCCCCATGATTCCCGCTGGAGTTCCCACCTCAATGGCCGTTCATTTGCACTTTTCAAAGTAGGAGGTCAGAGTTTTTTCCGAGTTCTCTTTTCGATGGAAAGCAGCATAATGGAGCTTAAACAGCGTTAGCGGAATGAGATTTTGTCAATATTTTCCAGTTTTTTTCGTTGGTGTCTCCCTCTTCTCTGTCTGCACAACATGGCGGTTGGTGATTTCCATAGAAAACACCTCAGTTCAGTGTCAACCAAAAGCTGTTTAATATCACAACAGAAGCACACTGGACCAAAGGTAAGTTTACACAGAAGTGACTTTACACCATATATACTGTATATGCTATAAATATATATATATATATATATATATATATATACTGTATATAGTTTTTTTTATAAGTTGTTGTCTTCGTCTCGTTCGGTGAAAAACTGCCGCAGAAAATCTTGCAGCCGTCTTGTGTGAAACCTCCGCCCTTCTTTTTCCTCCTCCCTTTCCCCATTTTTGCTCATGTCGTAGATTTTAGCTATTTTTCTACGCAAGTGAATGGAAGCAATCCTCCAAAATTGCAACCGGAGTCCATAGCAACCCATAGCAACCATCCAACTTCACGTTCCTGTTTCCTTATGGTAGTTAATAACTGATTAAGTTGTTGATTAAAATATTTGAATGTCAAGATGATCCTTTAGTATTAGATGTCTTAGGTGTGGAAAAGTGTTGTTGTGTATATCTTGTGTGATAAAGTTGTATTTAATTGAATTGTCATTTAATTGTTGTTTTTGGGATTTTTTTTAAAAGCCATCTTTATTGATTGAAAAGGCGGTACAGCTGATAAAGTTAAATTCTTTAAATATTTAATCTATGATAATGATGTATGCTCTGTAGACTTTATAGGCCTTTATATACAGTATACAGCATAAATGAGTATACCCCCTCTGAACATAAAGATATATTTCTATTTCTAAATGGTCATTACAATTCATGGAAATATGACAAATTTAAATTGATTAAAGATAAACCTAAAAACAACATAGAACGACACGTCATCAATAACTGTAAAATAAGTAAATTAGGCAACGTATCTTTAATCAAGGGTTGCAAAAACGAGTACTCCCTTGATTAAGTTCCACAAATATGTAATATCCTAGTACTTTGAATGTCCTCCATGACTTTGAAGTACTGCACCGGGCGGAGGGTATTGAAGTTCACCCCGTGTTGTCACGTCCGTCCTGTTCCTGGAGGACGAGCCACTGCAGAGCCTCTATGTTTGCTGCTCAACTCGTCTGTTCAGGATTCCCCGGAAGAATGTTGAGGCTTTTGTGTCAGGTGGAAAAAGTGACGAGCGGGGTGTGCGGAGGGGGGGGGGGCACATCTTCTCTTCCATGACGTACATCTGCCAATTCATGACGCTGCCCATGAAGTAGGATTTCCCACCTTTAGCCTTCATCCCCATGAGGGGAATTGTTATATTACAACGACTTCACCACCGCTGTACTTCCCTGTGGGGACCGTGCCCTCACTGTCCTCTTCACCCTTGTTGCAGGACACCATCAGATCAGCCTTGGTTTCGTCAGAGCAGAGTATGGATTCGCACAAAGCCTTTACCTTGGTCAATATGGACCTTGGCAAAGGCTTTGCCGGCTTTGTTGTGCTTTGGCTTCTGCGTGCAGGACAACCACGTGTTCCACCTCTCTGCGGGGTGCGTCTTTTTGTGTGAGATCAAACGGTCCATCCGGTTTAGCTTTCCACGGCTTTCGGCAGCTCTGAGGCGCTTTGCTTTGAGATTCTCCAGCACTTTTCCACTTCATCGCCGGGTGAAAGCTCACGGCGACCCCTGAATGTTTCGGGGAGCTTGACACGAGTCCAAAAGGTCTGGATTGAACATCTTTGGACCATGACAAATAGCTGACTTTTGCACATGCCTGGATTGGAGCATGTTTTATTTCTTCCATTTAATTTGCTTTCGCCCCGTCTTTCATGGAGAATGGGCGGGGCTCATGGCCACAGGATGACAACAGAGCTGCAGCTCGCAAACCACTTTGCCTGTTTGGTAACGCAGCAGTTGAGCAAATCATGTGGAAGAATTCGATTCAGATCCTCCCTTCAGCGTTTGCTTTTGACCGACTTTGAATGATGCATCTCTAGAGGTGATTCGTGATCCAGACGGTCGGTGTGCAACAAGGACAGTTACGGGCTCAGATGATGAAAAACCTTGGTAGTGACAAAGACATCTATCGCTGTGCTCTAGCTGTGAAGCTGTCTGGTGTATATAAGGCCGAGCTGCAGCACCGGCAGCTAATTGCGGCCATACCGCGCTGCATACTGAAGACGCTTAGCAGGGTCGGGCCTGGTTGGTCCTGGAATCCCAGGTGTTGCGGTAAACCTTGTAGGACGCACTGATGCTACGTCGACGGAGACGGGGAGCGACAGCACTGCCTTCATACAAGTCTTTGATTCGATGAAATATCTTGCTGCACAACGACTTACACTAAGTCCTACTGGACAAGGTGTGTCACTCAAAGAATTGATTAATACTTTATAATTCATTCATTTAAAGGGAATTAAAACAAACCATCTCTAAATCAATTAATTACAATCATTTTATATTGACCATGAACTCAAACATTTAATTAATTAAATTGACAGTTAAATAAGTCCATTAATGTTTTTAACACTCTGTTAAGAAGAGCTTTAAGTAACCCCTTAGGTTTTTTCTCTTTCTTATTCATTCACTTATTGCTTTTAATTTGTGTCAGAGTCAGAGTCAGAGTCAGATTTAGAGTCAGAGTTAGAGTCAGAGTCAGAGTCAGAGTGTGCCAGGACATGCAGAGAACTAACACCAGCGCTCAGCCACCACCTGCCAGCAGCTGCAAATGTACATGTAGATAGAAACCATAGTAACGTGAAGTATTAAAACCACCTTTGAAGGAATGTTTATGTGTATGTACAGTATGCGTCTTCTTCTTTGGTGTAAAGATCTGTAAAGCCAACCAAACCATAACAATGTATTCCAAAAATGAAAATTTATCAAATCTGTACTTTAATTTGGACATTTGGCAGCCCCTAAAAACTGCTTTAGCCAATCAGGGCTGGATTAAAAGTGTTTTGAATTTATTTTTCTTTTATTTATTTGTTCTCTTTCCAGAAATGACCTTTTTAATTATAATTATCCCTGTACCTGTGTTCAAAGTTGAGTGTTTAGATGTGATTAACAAAGATATTAAAAAAAGCAGAACAAAGAACAGGACATTTCACATCAATATAAAACGTATGAAGATGGTTTATGTGAAACAACAAGAAATAATTCTTTACTCAAAGATGAATGTAGTTTCTTGATGAATTTGATGTGTTGATGAAGAAGGAGAGACCACTGACACTGACTTGAGTAAAATAATAGATTTATTACAAAAGAACAGCATCAGACCAGACTTGCCATGGACGTCTAGGAGAGAACCGAGCCGGATAGATTCTCTGTCGAATGAAACTCAGGCAGTAGCTTTTATGCTTGACCAGAGACGACGTTGACCATCTGATTCCCCTACATAGGTCACCGTTCACATTTTCACCTCCCTTATCACCGGGACCCCTGACAATGGACTCTGTCTTTCTCTCTTGAGACCCCTGGCACCGTCTGTTAATAATTATTATTTTATACAATGGGTACTGTCTTTGGACGCCACACATTCCAAGACACCTCATACACAAAGTCTCGACAAAGAGAAGAGTCATTGAACTTACGACGTTAATTGGCTTAATAGGAATCACCTACTAACAAACTGACTGATTATATTAACCCTTCTGAACATGCTTAGTCGTAGCAATACAATAAATTTGTGGAGTGTGAGAGCAAAAAACCCATCTGGCAGCTTCCTGTCTTAGTTCTTTCAACAAACAATCAACACAGGAAAATTCTCTCAGGGTCCCTCTGCCCCAGGCAACCACCTATTGCACTCCAAATCAATTAACCGCAAAGAAGAAGGGTTTAGAAAACTGTACAGGATGTTACATATCAATGCATACATTCAGAACCTCAGAAATAAATTTTGTCCAAAGTCTGGCTGGTCCACCCATCGGACCCTCCAGTGAACCTGTCCCTGCCTATCATCAATGTCCCTCAAAACCCCGCAAAAAATAAAACACCTGAGGTTCCAATATATCCATTTCACCCTGTTACAGAAAACTTCAAAGAAACAATACTAAATCAAAGTAATATGTCTTGCTAAAAATATCTACTTTAGAATACAGACTTTTCATCAATAATACAGGTTACATTGTAATATACAAACTCCAATATTATAAAAAGCTGAATAACACAGATGTATGTATTGAACTGTTGCTTTTTAACACCATCAATCTTCAATGCTATTTCACGTGACACTCCTCATTTTCATCCTCCATTTTTAAATGTCCATGTTTAAGTGTTCAAGTCCATTAGGCAGTGAGGATCTCAAGACATAGATAACCTCATACTGGTCCTGAAAGAAAAATTCACCAGCCAGTATCTTGCACACACATCAAATACAGTATAATAATTTTGCTTTTGCGTTACGCTTTAACATTATTCCAATATATGATTATCATTTTCCTTTTCCCCCCTTTGTCCATGCATTTTCTCAGTCAAAAATAGTTTTGAGTCTATGACAGAATCAGATATTCAGAATGAATATTTCTCTACTAGTATTAGCTCCTCACTACACACCATTAATGCCAATTCAGACCTGACAGATTTTAACAATGCGATTTTTCAGCACACCATTCAATTTTTCACGAACACCTTGGCCTTGCGGATGATTAACAGCTGCTAGACGTTGTTTAATTCCCAATTTTTGCAGAATTAATTTTATTGTTTTATCCACAAACTCTTTCCCATTATCTGAAGATATGCGATCTGGAAGTCCCCACCTGCTTATGACCTCACGACACAAGAACTTGGCAACTGATTGAGCATCTTTACGCTTGGTTGGACATGCCTCAGTCCCCTGTGAAAATCTATCCACGTTGACAAACATGTATCTTTTACCTCCTACTGGTCTTATCATGTCAACAAAATCCACAACCATGGGACTCACGCATGGGACCTGTCGGAGTTGGAATGGGACCGGGTGGACTCATCACACCCCTCCAAACATTGTTTTTAAGAACGATTGTACATCTGCCTATGACATAATTAATTTGCTCAAGCAAGTATGGTGCTCAAAAACCATGCTCTTTCGTGATTATTGTTCTTACCTCCCTCCTTGCAACATGGGCTAACCCATGTGCTTCCTGAATCATCAGACCTAATAGGTCAGGGGTGCTACCATCAGTCCTTCATGATTTCTCCACAGACCAGTAGACTCTTGTGTGGCCCCTCGGTCCAACCATAATCGTTTATCTATGGCTGACGCAGCTTCTTGCATCGAGATCACATCTATGAGCGTAATTTTATCTTCCAAGTCCACTTCATGGGTGACAAGAAGAACTTTGCTGCTTTGTTTGCTCCAGTAACTGCTTTTGCAGCCTCATCCACTGCTTTGATACCTTCAGTAACCCTTGAAGTACGCAGCTTCTTCCATCATTTCTCCTACATGCTTCTGCTCAAATCCTTCAGCCACCATTAAAGTCATATGTGGCACACTTTTCTCAATGTCACGCTCTTTATCAAGATAATCATCAGTGTTAATCTTGATAGCTGCTCCTTTACTTCCTCGTTCCACCACCAAGAATCCTCCTCTTTCGGCTGCTCCCCTTAGGGGGCGCCGCAGTGCATTATCGACCTACGATTCCTTCTGTTCTGCTCATCTATAAACCTTCTATTTGGCCTTCTTATCCTCATCCTTCTTATCCACCAACTGTATTTGGTTGAGTTTTCTGAGAGTCTCCTGGTCCTGTTCCTTCCCTTGGTAATGTTGGAGGTCAGATACATCTTTATGGTTGTTGTAGCCTTGCCCATCTCTATTATTTGCTCATCCTCATCCTTTGCTCAACCACATATGTATACCTATTTAATAACCCATGTATTCTATATATAATTTATACATATACACGAACAATACACAAATCTCTTCACGCCTCTTTAGCCGGCACACTCTCACACACACACAGGCACACTCACACCCCAAAAGGAAAAAGACATGTCTGTCCAGAAACACATCTTATTCTCCAAAAACTTCAACAGCGCTTTACTTTATACTTTAACGTCTACTCATGTATACTTTTCTAATTTCATCAAGATTTTCACTTTGGCCAGACTTTGAACAAATGATCCTTTTAATCAGAATCTTTCAGCATGCATGTTCGCTGTGCACACATTCTTTTCAGGGCTGGTTCAACCCTGCTTTTCCCCATTTTTTCTCAAACTTTATTTCTCATCTTTTAAGCCTTTAATTTATAACTCTTTTTGCTTCACTTTTCATCTTTTTCATCTTACTTTAGACTTTTAACTTGAACCTCTTTTTCACTTTTCATCTTTTTCATCTTACTTTAGACTTTTAACTTTTATCTCTTTTTCACTTTACTTTCATCTTTTTCATCTTCATTCATATAATTTTATATTGAGTCAATTCCCCTGGCCAGGGTTATTTCCTCTTTGTTTTTTCTACCTAGATTTGACTATATTGTATTTTCATTCGGCCAACTTTCACGCAGCCTTTAATGTACACATGTCTTACTTTTTAAGGAGATACGGGCCCTGTCTCCATTAATCTTGCATGGTTATTTAAATAACTTTTGGCTACTAGTTCTGCCATTTTACAAATCCTTTTTACTTAAACTTTCTCCACATCTTTTAAGCCTTTAACTTTTATTTTTAACTTCATCTTTTATTTCTCTAGTCTCTATTCTCTATTTCAACTTAATTCTCTTGTTCTTCGTTTATTATTCTCTTATTCCCCTTATTTACATATTTTACTACTTAATAAACCCCAATTTAGACGGAAACTCACTTCACAAATCAACACATCATCTCCATCTCCGCACAATCTGCTCTTGTTAGTGCGGTCTATCTGCACAAAACACTACCCCTTCAAGAACCACACACAGCTCAATTTTGTGAGGTAACACTCACCCTGAGGTTTTTAAAGTGGTATTTTGCTGGAGCAGGCAGCATCGGCAGGTGAGGCCCAGCAGATCCTAGTTTGTGACGCCACTTTGTAGTTTCTTGATGAATTTGATGTGTTGATGAAGAAGGAGAGACCGCTGACGCTGACTTGAGTAAAATAATAGATTTATTACAAAAGAACAGCATCAGACTAGATTTGCCATGGACTTCTAGGAGAGAACCGAGCCGGATGGATTCTCTGTTGAATGAAACTCAGGCAGGTGCTTTTATGCTTAACCAGAGATGACGTTGACCATCTGATTCCCCTGCAAAGGTCACCGTTCCCATTTTCACCTCCCTTAACACCAGGACCCCTGACAATGGGCTCTGTCTTTCTCTCTTGAGACCCCTGGCACCGTCTGTTAATAATTATTATTTTATACAATGGGTACTGTCTTGGGACGCCACTCATTCCCAGACACCATTTATTTCTATTTCTCATTTCAGGATTTTACTTTTTGGCTGAGCCTTTGTAGTTTCCTCACCTTGACTTTCACGGTCAAGTTTTTCTCCTCAGATCATTTCCTGGTCTAAATTTCTTGGGGTGTTGGTCTGTCCACACTCTTTCCCACAAAACAATTATCTTGGCACTTCCTTGTTATTTTATTGGAATTATGGGCTGGCCATATTGACTGTGGTCTGCTGCCAAATGATTCCTGCCATTTTTACTTCCTGTATTTCATTAATCAGAGAATCATTTTTCCAACTCAAAGCCAACGTGAAAGGGGAGGGGAAGGGAAAGGGGTTTTATTTGTTTATTTTTATTGAACTAATGCAAACTCTCATAACTCTACCTTTTAGTCTTTTGAAAATACCTAATGTCCCGGCAGCCCGCTCGTCATGGGGATGTGACGAGAGAAGGGAAGATGAGTTATGAGGGGGGTCGTCCTGTGCTTTCTGGGAGAGTGACGAAACCTGCAGGGTGAGTGCACGGCCGGAATGCATCTGTTCAGCCGCCCTTCACCGCGACCCCGCTTTGCCCAAATCCACATCGAGGTCATCGATCAAGACCGCCGGGCTCCCATCCCATGACCTTCTGAGACGGTTCTGTTTCGGGGTAAGCTGCATGTGCTGGTATTATTGTACGATTAGGTGTTTGATCCATTTGAGGCAGCTCTGCTTGATCGGATGTAAAGTTATATAAAGGAACGGTTGAGCAACGCAGCCAGAAGATTACCAAGTCAACACTGTCAAAGAGGTATTTTCATCCTCTCCAGTCTATATGCACTAACTATTTTAATGTCTCAGTCTCTACACTTTTATCATATATCTGCAAAGAAATACCGGTTCTGGATAGGATAAAAGTGATTTTGGACAAACATGGATGATGTGATTCTTTGTGCATTTAAAGTGTTTTTCTGTTGTTGGGCTGAGGTAACATTCTCTCTCAGCTAAATCCAAATCCTTTCCACCACCACGTCAAACTGCAAGCCAAAAGATTGAACATTTAACCCAAAACCGAAATGCTTTGATGATTTGAGGGAGATGAAATTTTGTTTTTGAAGTTTGAAATAAACTTTTCACGCTTGGCCAAGACAGAGAACTCTGTGGAAGTAGGATTTGTAAAAAGTAGTGAAGGACATTGTGTTGCTGACCCTGTTCCACTTCCGTTGAGTTGAGCGATGGCTGTTTGTTGTGTTGAGATGCTGTCGCTGTGGCGTCGCTTTGACCTGAATGACACGTCGTCTGTCACTTCCGTCCTCGTTGTTTTCTTTTCTTTTGTTTGTAAAGTGTCCCCAGGTCTCCTGAAAGGCACCTGCCCTTATTAGGGCTCCAGCACGGAGTGCAGGAAAGCCTATTGTTTTTGTGCGGATTTTTATTATTATTATTATTATTATTATTCTCCGCTCAAGTTGCCCGGTGCTCAAAAACCGCAAAACCCACGGACACCAAACTTGGAACTTAGGTTCGACATCGAGAAAATGCAAAAAGCTGATTGATCGATTGGTGCTACCATGACTACGTCTATGTTTTGTCCAATAACTTCTGAACCGCGAATCCGGGAACCAGCCCAATCTGCAGCTCATGTTTAATTTGCTCCGGCAGATGCGTCTGGCTGCCCTCCTCCTCCTCCTCCTCCGCCCTCCTTCTCCTCCTCCGCCCTCCTCCTATTGGGCAGCTTTGATACGAATACTGTACAGAGGTTGAGGCACGCTGTTGAGGCATTTTCATAATCAACCAACATGGCTGCCGCTGATGTGGAACGGTCTGTTGAATTCGCTATCACGACAGTATTAAACCAACTGGATGGTTTGTTTTCCACAGAAGAATAACAAACTGAACACTGAAAGCTTTTGTTGATAAGAAAGATGTGTTTGCTGAGCTTCCCACAGGATTTAATAAGCAGCTGTTTGTTTACATTTTCCAGGCTACGTCACATGTTTTGTTGCTCTGATTGGTTGTAGGTCCATCCAATAATCTGATTGGTTGTAAGTCTAGCCAATGCTCTGATTGGTTGTAGGTCTATCCAATTATCTGATTGGTTGTAGGTCTATCCAATGCTCTGATTGGTTGTAGGTCTATCCAATGCTTGAGAGAAAAATGCAGATGATGGATGCTCAAGAATGATGTTTCTTTACAACCAAGCTATGTGTAAATGCTCAGGGGCGTGTGTTTTGTTTGGTGACTCCTCCCGACTCCTCTTTAGCAGGAGATCTTACATTCCTGCACACACTGTTTTACTTGTTATCTCTGTCTTTCTGTCTCGTAAAAGGAGCATTTGTGTAAACACTCAATGTATACTTTCTTTGTATGATACAGTTGTCAGCTGTTACTGAAGGCAACAGCCAATCACATGGCTTGTCTCAGAATGCGCCAACTTTTTCTCTGTATATAAACTGGGTTTTTTTCTAGACAGAGCAGAACACTGCTTTAAAGCATAACTGAATCTTTCTCTTTATTCTGCAGAATAAATATCTTTAATACTCGCAGTTTTGTTTTGCTCTAGCGTGCAGCTTAACCTCACTGACCACGCAGGAGAATTCTCCAACAAGCTCTATTGAACGCTGTGGTTGGTTGTAGGTCCATCCAATGCTCTGATTGGTTGTAGGTCTATCCAGTGCTCTGATTGGTTGTAGGTCTATCCAACGCTCTGATTGGTTGTAGGTCTATACAACGCTCTGATTGGTTGTAGGTCTATTCAATTGTGTCCAGAGACATTTTATTCTGCGTCCGTTGGAAACGCCCCTTGGAGATTGGAAATGAACTGAGAGGCTCCAGACTAATTCTCATTTGCAAATTGGTGTGGAGACAGGGAAACGACTGAACCGCTTCTGTTGGAAACAAAATTCTTGCATCCATGGATTCCTTGGATCATGCCCAGTCTATTATTATTTTTAGCCCATGTAGTTTCTTGATGAATTTGATGTGTTGATGAAGAAGGAGAGACCGCTGACGCTGACTTGAGTAAAATAATAGATTTATTACAAAAGAACAGCATCAGACTAGATTTGCCATGGACTTCTAGGAGAGAACCGAGCCGGATGGATTCTCTGTTGAATGAAACTCAGGCAGGTGCTTTTATGCTAAGCCAGAGACAACGTTGACCCTCTGATTCCCCTGCAAAGGTCACCGTTCACGTTTTCACCTCCCTTATCACCGGGCCCCCTGACAATGGGCTCTGTCTCTCTCTTGAGACCCCTGGCATCGTCTGTTAATAATTATTATTTTATACAATGGGCACTGTCTTTGGACGCTACTCATTCCCAGACACCTCATATTTCCCCCCTTCGAGACCACACAAAGTCTCGACAAAGAGAAGAGTCATTGAACTTACGAGGTTAATTGGCTTAATAGGAATCACCTACTAACAAACAGACTGATTATATTAATCCTTCTGAACATGCTTAGTGGTAGCAATACCATAATTTTGTGAAGTGTGAGAGCGAAAAACCCATCTGGCAGCCTTCTTTCTTAGTTCTTTCAACAACAATCAAGACAGGAATATTCTCTCACGGTTCCTCTGCCCCAGGCAACCACCTATTGCACTTCAAATCAAGTAACCACAAAGAAGAAGGGTCTAGACAAATGTACAGGATGTTACATATTAATGCATACATTCAGAACCTCAGAAATAAATCAAAAAATTTGTCCAAAGTCAGGCTGGTCGACCCATCGGACCTTCCAATGAACCTGTCCCTGCCTATTATCAATGTCCCTCAAAACTCCACAAAAAAACAAAACACCTGAGGTCTCAATATATCCATTTCACCCTGTTACAGAAAACTTCAAAGAAACAATAAAAAATCGAAGTTATATGTCTTGCTAAAAATATCTACTGTAGAATACTGACTTTTCATCAATAATACAGGTTACATTGAAATAAACAAACTCCAATATTATAAAAACCTGCATAACACCTATGTATGTATTGAACTGTTGCTTTTTAACACCATCAATCTTCAATGCTATTTCACTCGACACTCCTGATCATGATGTCCTCATTCGGTCAGTCGTCCATTTTCATCCTCCATTTTTGAATATCCATGTTTGAGTGTTCAAGTCCATTAGGCTGTTACGATCTCCGGACACAGCCAACCTCAGGCTGGTCCTGAAAGAAAAATTCACCAGCCAGTATCTTGCACACACAACAAATACAGCATAATAATTTCGCTTTTGCATTACGCTTTAACATTATTCCAATATATGATTATCATTTTCCTTTTCCCCCCTTTGTCAATGCATTTTCTCAGTCAAAAATAGTATTGAGTCTATGACAGAATCAGATATTCAGAATGGATATTTCTCTACTAGTGTTAGCTCCTCACTACACACCTCTACCCAATTCAGACCTGTATGCTGACAGATTTTAACAATGCGATTTTTCTGCACACCATTACATTTTTCTTTTGTTCACAAACACCTTGGCCTTGCAGATGATAAAAAGCTCCTAGACGTTATTTAATTCCCAATTTTTGCTGAATTCATTTTACTGTTTTATCCACAAACTCTTTCCCATATTCTGAAGATATGCGATCTGGAAGTCCCCACCTGCTTATGACCTCACGACACAAAAACTTTGCAACTGACTGAGCATCTTTATGCTTGGTTGGACATGCCTCAGTCCACCGTGAAAATCTATCCACGACAACTAACATGTATCTTTTACCTCCTACTAGTCTTATCATGTCAACAAAATCAACAACTCACGCATGGGACCTGTCGGAGTTGGAATGTGACCGGGTGGACTCACACTCCTCCGAACATTGTTTTTAAGACCGATTGTACATCTGCCTATGACATCTCAATTTGCTCAAGCAAGTACGGTGTCCAATAACCATGCTCTTTTGTGATTTTTCTTCTTACACCCCCCCTTGCAACATGGGCTAACCCATGTGCTTCCTGAATCGTCAGACCTAGTAGGTCAGGGGTGCTACCATCAGTGCTTCATGATTTCTCCACATGCTTATGCTCAAATCCTTCAGCCACTATTAAAGTCATATGTGGCACACTTTTCTCAATGTCACGTTCTTTATCAAAATAATCATCAGTGTTTATCTTCATAGCTGCTCCTTTACTTCCTCATTCCACCACCAATAATCCTCTTCTTTAGCTACTCCCCTTAGGGGCGCCGCAGTGCATTATCTACCTACAATTCTTTCTGTTCTGCTCATATATAAACCTTCTCTTTGGCCTTCTTTTCCTTCTTCTTCTGAGAGTCTCCTGGTCTTGTTCCTTCCTTCGCTTTAGCCCACATCCGTCTGACTGCTGGGTCGTATCCTCCAATAGCTTCATCCGAATCACTCACACTCTCTTCTCCTATTTCCAGGCTTCTGACTTGTTGTCTGCTTCCCAAACGGTTCCTTCTCTTGGTACTGTTGGAGCTCTGATACATCTTTATGGTTGTTGTAGCCTTGCCCGTCTCTATTATTTGCTCATCCTCATCTTTGAAGAGATAGTTGCCCTCCGTTGTCATCACTGGGAGCTGATGACAAACATCAGTGAACTTCACCTCCTTCTCATAAGGCGGGGGCTTCTTTACCGATGCTGTATGTGAGAAGGGTGCGGTAATCTTCTCCATCAATTTTTCTGCTTCCTTTTCATTTTTCTTTATTTCTTGTCTACTTTTTTCTCTTTTTTCTCTGCAGCTTCGAACCATGTCTGTCCTTCCTTTTCAAACAGCTGCAGAATGCCATCTTCTGTTTGTCTTTTCTCCGTGCGCGTCTTTCCACTTTTTCCTTTCTTTTGATTTACTTTATATGAAGACACACGCACCTGCATTGTTTTAATCACATCCGGGTTAAGATTTCCATCAGCTGGCCATGGCTGTTCAATTTCAGGCCACCGCTTGCTCCCTTTTCCTGATATTTTTGCAATATCTTTAATAAGAGGATTATTCTTTCACACTACATCAATAGGAGTGATTACTTTTGTAATTTTTGTATCCATTTATTTTATTGTAAATCAATTGATTTGTTTAAAAATGATTTATAAAGCACCGTGTAATCACACTCAACCAAAAACAACTGAATTTTCCAACCCCAAAGGAGACCAATAGCTTCTCACATATGAAAGCAACTTCACTTGTTCATTATCTGATACATCTGATCATACTCATTTATCGTCAATTATCAAAAATGTCCATCAATGTTCACTCTCGAAAGCGCCTCAATCAAGGTAAACCATATTCAGATAATGAAAACAATATTCACGGCACTCCCCCGTCTTTAAATCAAATCAGTTTTTCCGCATGTGATCAATCAAATCAATAATACTCCATTAATTAGGTGAATACCTTGATTAGTCAGTCCGTTGCTAAGTGTCTTACTAACTAATTGAAACACAATATAAGAAAAACAACTACTGTAATCCTATATGTGAGAACAAGGAATCATATAGGTTATAACTAGATGTACACACATATAGGTCAATGTAGGTGTCTATTGAAAAGAGTTTGTGGATAAACCGTACTGGCCTTATTCAACCTGGATTCAGAATTTCTTATGCGCTGTCATCCGCAAGCTTCCGGTGTCTGTGAAGAACTGCCAGATGTCTTGTCATCTGCCCCTTGGATGATCCAATTCAGAAACATTCCATCTTCTCTGTCTTTCCCCCAGCTCTCACTCAGCAAAGTAAAAGAGAGGAAGAAAGAAAAAACAAAAAGAACAACACAAGAATTCAGTGTCTTAAGACCACTCTAAATTTTTATACATACAATAATACAATTCAATGAGACACATTTGAAATAAAGCAATGTTTACTTTTATTCATACGACGCATTTAAATCAAAAGAGTATATTAGTCAATCTCATATCACCTCTATTTCATTATTTTTATTTAATTTAATTTTATTTCTATTTATTTTATTTTATTTTATTTTAATATTCATTTATTTATTTATTTTCTTCTATCATACTTCTCCTCCGCCCCTCTTGTCAGGGGGAGTCGACTAAGTTCCACTATGAAGCACCACCCCTTGCTCCACCTCTTAAATTTAGTCACCTTCCAGTTTGCACCGGTCGTCAGCCAAAGAACATCCTGTTTCAGCTCCCCGTCGGAACAGCTCAGCCTAATGCAGTTATGCACAGTGTCATGAATCAAAGCTCATTCCTTTCACTCAACAGCCAAAACACAAAACCACTTCTCCTGCATCAAAAACCCAACTTTTCCTTCTATTTCACCAAGCCTATCTGCTCCTTTAACCAACGGTACTCTCAACAAGCACTGTCACACACTCCAAGCACAAAGAGAAAAAACTCACACACCAACCAAACAATACACAAATCCTACCCATAATTCAGAGCAGGAGATTTTCTTTTCTTTTCTGAATGTGTACATGCATGTGTAGGCAGATGTTTCTGGTGATTCTTGTCCTTCTCTCAAGAAGGCTCATTTGTTATCAAATATATAAAGTCCTGTGAAGGTTCATATCCTTTATCAAATGTATAAAACGTCCTTAAAAAAAAAGGCTCATATGTATTTATCAAACATCCTTTAAGAAAGGTTCATAATCTTTATCATCAGCTTTACAAAGTCCATAAAAAGGCTCATATATATTTATTTAAGGAAATGGAAAGGAAAGGAAATGTTTCTTTTATGTATTATTTAACTGCTCACCACATATGTATACCTATTTAATAACACATATATTCTATATATAATTTATACATATACACGAACAATACACAAATCTCTTCACACCTCTTTAGCCGCGGCACCCACACACACACACAGGCACACTCACACACCAAAAGGAAAAAAACATGTCTGTCCAGCAACACGTCTGATTCTCCAAAAACGTCAACAGCGCTTGACTTTATACTTTCACGTCGACTCATGTATACTTTTCTAATTTCATCAAGATTTTCACGTTTGCCAGACTTTTAAATTTTCACTTTGTCCAAACTTTTAACAAATTATCCTTTTAATCAGATTTTCAGCATGCATTTATTCTCTTAGGCTGGTTCAGCCCTGCTTTTCCCCATTTTTTCTCAAACTTTATTTTTCATCCTTTAAGCCTTTAACTTGTAACTCTTTTTGCTTCACTTTTCATCTTTTTCATCTTACTTTAGACTTTTAACTTTTATCTCTTTTTCACTTTTCATCCTTTTTCATCTTCATTCATATAATTTTATATTGAGTCAATTCCCCTGGCCAGGGTTATTTGCTCTTGTTTTTCCTACCTAGATTTCACTATATTATATTTTCATTTGGCCAACTTTCACGCAGCATTTCATGTACACGTCTTACTTTTTAAGGAGATACAGGCCCTGTTTCCATTAATCTTGCATGGTTATTTAAATAACTTTTTGCTACTAGTTCTGCCATTCTACAATTACTTTTTACTTCTACTTTTTCCACATCTTTTAAGCCTTTAACTTTACTTTTAACTTCATCTTTTATTTCTCTCATCTCTATTCTCTATTTCAACTTAATTCTCTCTATTTTCCTTCATTATTCTCTTATTCCCCTTATTTACTTCTTTTACAACTTAATAAACCCCAATTTAGACGGTAACTCACTTCACAAATCAACCCATCATCTCCATCTCCGCACAGTTTTGCTCTTGTCAGTGCAGCGTATCTGCCCAAAATACTTCCACCATTTTGATTTCTTTACAAAACATTTTTTTCCTAAATCCTCCTACAAATTCAATAATATTCACAGAAATTGGACCACAGCATGTCCAGACTGCCCCGAATACAATCCATCCAAAGGATGGATTGTATTCGGGGATTAGACAGGGTTAGCAATGGTTGGTCTGCGTTAAATTTGATGTGCACCAATGTCATGTGCACCAATGTACCTAGAATGACTCAAATGTGGGCGGAGTTGTACGTTGGGGGGTGCTGTGGTGTGGTGTCTTCTTTCTTTCCATTTGGCAGGGACTTCCACACTGCTTCATGTGGCGACGAAATCCTTCCCTGCGTTGCTTACATGGCAATTTAGTCTTGACTTAGTTCTTACTTTTTGATTGATTGATTGAATTGATCCCATTATTGCCTTGGGGCTACCTGTTCAATTTGTGCGGCTACCAGCTCATGTTGGACTTGTAGGAAATGAAATGGTTGACAAATTTGCAAAGCAGGCGTTCACGTTTGTAAATCGGACGCTAAAGGATTAATTTCAGAGCAAATTCAAAAGGAGCGGCAGGCGAAGCAGGGAAGGTGTAGAGGGGGAGGCAACTGTTTGCCCTTAATCCACTGGTTGGAGTAGAAGGCTTGAGGAACAGAAAGAGGAGATTATCATGACAAGATCTGAGATTACAAGATCAACACCTGGACGCACAGCGTTGAATGGCACATCATTTGTAGCTGTGTTAGGAGGAAACGAAACCATTTAATGAATACTTGTAGGGAATATACAACAGAGAGAGTGTTGAAGTGTAAAATGCAAGAATATAATTTTTTATCAAGATGATTTCAGTGAGTCTTGCACAATATCAAGATACAGAGCAACACAGCACATGTGAACGACCGTCTCCATCACCGTCACCACCAACACACTGTCGGCAAATGGCACAAAAGTTCAACATGTCTCTGGTTAAAACCCACAAATAAAAACAATCAAAGTGTTCCTTCCCTCCCCTGTGGCCTCCAACGGACAAAACAAACAGAAACACTTTGATGTGGACGGCGTCACGGCTGTGGGAACGACGACACCAGGAACTAAAGCTCTGAAACGCTGTGACAAAGGGAACACGGTCACTGGACACGTCCATTCAAACTGCACCCGGTGACCCAGTTTCAGATCGGGAGCCACCAGTTTAGAACGAAGAGAAGTGAAGAGAGACTTTGATCAGTTTGATCAAATGATCACAAATCTACAATTAAGAATGACTAAATAAAGAATAAATGACCATTTTTATAACTGTCATACAGGTAGCGGGATGATGACTACACACACACACACACACACTCTGCACACACACAGGGGGTAGAGATCAGGGGTAAAACCTGTTGAGCAGGTGACACAGAAAACGGCCCTTACCATGTTTCAGGAAGTTTTCTGCCGCTGCGTTGTTTCATAGTTCACACTGTGTGTGTGTGTGTGTGTGTGTGTGTGTTCCTTCTCTGCTAACCATTCCAGTAGGTGCGTGTGGTTGGATAGGCTGGAGCTGTGGGGGCGGTGAGACAACGTCATGTTTGTGTGGCTTCCCTGGAGCGGCTTGTGGAGGATGTTGGTGCGTGAAGCGATGGAAACACGTCGTCGTCATGGTCGTCATGGTCGTCGGGATGCCTCCGCACTGGTAAGTGATTTTTTTTTATCTGCCGTGGTGTCATCTGAACACACGCAGAGCAGCAGCTCAGCTCACAGCCGTGTTCGCTCATGCAGGGTTGATTAGATACGGGACAGGAGGTAACAACACTGTATTAGTGAACGTCAGGTCACTGGGTCACGTCGTTTAAAATCATTCTTAATAAATCATTTGTGGTGACACTGATTCACATTTCAAAACGTCATCTCATAGATTTTATAACCTTCGTACTTTTATATTGGATTTACATTGTTTCTTTTTTGTTCAGTGTTTCAAACATTTAATGTTCGTCAGTGGAAAACGTTTCGTTTGTGGCCTGGTGTAGCTGTGATGAAGCTTTGTCTCGTACTGTGTCCACCGCTACCTTGGTGATGGATCAACTATTTATCTGTTATAATTAATCATTAGTCAATCTGTTGCCAAAAAATGCAAAAAGTTGACATTTGAAAGTGTTTCCTCCTGTTTGAATTAGAGGTTACGTCATGTGTTTTTAGTGTAGCAGATGTACTGGATATTATGGTATGGATCTGTTTTGATGCTTTAGCAGGTGTCCTGTTCTGCATGTGCCGTAAAGCTGCCTCAGTTCCCGAGTTGGAGACGGCTCTGATTTAAAGAGGTACCGTGCACGGGAGCTGTTTCCTCAGCTCTCAACTGAAATACATGAAATACATGAAAAACATGAAATACATGAGTGTTTTCTGATGAAATGCATCAATCCTGTTTCCGAAAAAAATGTAAAATTTAAATGAAAGATGTTAAGTGTGGCCCGGCTACTGGTTGGTTTGTGGTGTCAAAGATTCTCTCCGATCGGGAAAAGCTTCTTTGACGCGAATTCACGAAACTGTGAAAGTGAAACTGCCAAACGCTGCCGAGCGTCTCGTCTGCACCAACACTTTGCAACTTTGATCCGACTTTTGGGCGGAGGGTCCTCCATGCGCTGGAAGCTCCGTCTGAAATCAAAAAATGTATTCATGTGTTTATTATTATTTATTAGTAATTATTTGAATCACCGTGACAGTTCAAATATAAATATACTCAAGTGAAATGTGAGTTTTTTTAACTCATGAAAATCTTTCCCCTTTGAAAGATCACTGAGGTGCAGGCGCTGCTTCCTTCCCAGATGATCAAGTCGTTCGTCGTGTGATTGTCCCAATATCTGTGGGAAACAAAATATCAGTTGGTTCAGAGTGGATTCAATTCCAAATAATTCCAAATGTGACCAAGTTTCACTGCAAAACAAAGTTTGATATATAATGAATTCATTCGCTGAGCAACATATTTCGATGTGTCATCGCGTGCGATGAAGGCTCAGACTCCTCTTCACTTCCTCTCTGACAGGGATGGCGACGTCCAGGTGCAGCTTGACGGTCCTCGCCGTTCTAGTGACCTTCTATTGTTTGGAAACGAGTGAATTTGTCCGTTTCTTGGGCTCGGCGCAGCAGGTGGGTGCAGCTGTGTTGACGGCGACGCTCGTTCCTGACGCCCGGAGGCTCCTACGGCAGCAAGGGCTTCCCCGTTGGAGCCCTGTCGGCCCCCGCTCTCTAAGTGGGGCCACAGCCCCCCCCCCCTCCAAGCGCACGTCATCAAGCTCATTCGTCCTGTTGTTATGAAATCAGTGTCCTGTACTTACTGTACTTACTGTACTTTTATGTAGTTTGGAATGTTTGGCCCAGAGCATCACAGATGAAATCCGCCTCCCAACCAACGTCAATCAGTCGATGTTTTACCTCCGAGCTCGACCGCTGCAGCTTATTTTGACTTTCCTGTCTCAGGTACAAAATGAAGCCGTTGCACCTCAGCGAGCCAAACGAGACGGTGAGTCTTGTAAACCCGGGGACACACTTCACTTGTCTGTTCAAACGCTTAGGGTTTCAAGTATTTTCGTTCTGTGTATAATTGGCTTTTCCCTGGATACGCCTGCGCACACTGGACACGGTCACGTGCGTCTTGTCCTTATATTGCACAGAGGACATTTACCGCATGAACGAAAGATATTTAAAGGGGAAGTTTGAAGTTTGTCGGTTCCTTTCGAAGACTTTATTATTGGGGAACTTAGCGCTCTGCTCTGCTGCTCATTGTACTTACACACAATCCAACGGGCAAAGGTTTCAGCCCTAAAAAAATGCATTAATAAGATAAGAAAAGATCAGATAAACCTTTATTAGTCCCACAACGGGGACATTTACATCGTTCCTGCAGCAAAAAGGGGACAGCAGGAAATGAAGAGCATATCAAGTACACACTATTAACAATATAAAATATATACATATACATACAAGTAAAAAAATCACCATAAATAGGAAGCAGATAGTACTAAGTGTGTTGCACATATCTTGACAATCTCATCACATATCTTAATCTACTTTTAGGAAACGTGAAGCTCACAATATCGTCAGACCCTCTTTGTGTTGGACTGAAAAAGAACGGGAGGAAGGACTTCCACAAACGGCCGGCGACTAGAAACAGAAAGTTGCGTGGCTTCCTCCCCGCAACCTGCTGTAGCCAGCCCGCGATCTGGATGTACTGCGACAATTCATAGAAACGGTTTTACTCGGGACCACAACGGGAGTTCTAACCTGGAGATGGAACCTGTTATTAAATGTAGTTTATTACACGTTTGCTCTGTTTGCAGCAGAGCGGCGAGTGTCTCGTTGAGCGACGGGGAACATGTCCCTCACGTCTACAGTCTAAAAGCAGGAACGATGTCGAGATGAAGACCAGCTGAACCGGCTGTTTCAACATTTGAATCCTCCTCCACAGTCCCTGCGGTGCCGCCGCATCGCTGGACCTACCGCATCGACGTGGAGGTGAGCGCTTCCGATGCGGCGGCGATGGAGCGCATTCGATCGGCGCTGAACGCCACCGACTTCCCGCTTCAGCTCGGCACCAGCGCAGATGTGTCCGAGGTCAGCGTCACCACCGGTAAGAGCAGACGATCACAGCTGAAGAGGCAGAGCAAAGAGCAAACTCCAACACAATAATCAACACAGAGTATTATTATTATTTTATCATTAGTGTTACTATGGTTTTTAGTTTTATCGTTAGGATAATTCCCATTATTGTCATTACATTATAATTGTTATCACCATTATCATTAGTACTGTTATTGTCAAAATTATTTTTGATGTGATTGTGATTATGAACATCATTATTATTTTTATTATGATTATGTTATTTTCTTTACTCAGATAGTCTTTAGTGCAGATGAATAACTCTCTCTGAGTAGGATCAGGATTGACACGGGGGTTCTTCCCGTGGCTCTGCAGTTTGCTCTGCGCTCGGCTCCGGCTTCCGGTGTCGATGCGAGCCGCTCTACGCCTGGTCGTTCGAGAGCTGCGCCGCGTACGGAGCCTGCGATGCCGTCGCCGGCGGCGTCTGCGGCTGCATCCGGGCCGTCCCGCCCGACGGACAGTCCTGCCGGCCCGTAGCGGGTGAGGAACTATCCCCGATGCTTTCCTACCACGTCGCCGACGCGTTCCACCCCATGGATGTGCAGCGTGCACGCAGGTGGGGCGGACTCCGACTTTTATCCCTCAACCATCGAATCAAACTGACCAACACTGAATGACACCGATGTATATGCATCTAGAAAACCATGTGACCCAGCTTCATGGGGACCGCTGCACTGATGGAAATCCGAATATTATTCCACTTCGTTTGGTTTGTTGATTATTATAAATACAGAAATGCTCCAACCGAAAATATCTTATAATACACAAATCTAAATTTTTTTCACTCCGGTCAAATGCAAATAATAAACTTATCCAGTAAATCAAATCGGATTTTCAAATACGTGACGTGAAAACACCTGAGCACATGGTGCGCGGGAACGTTGAACGTTTGATGGCCGACAGCAGCATCTGTCGTGCTGCTCACAGCGGATAAACCTGTGTTGTCACCGTTGTCAGCGTGGTGGTGTGTTCTGTCAGCTCCTCACTACTCAGCCTGCCGTTGCGGACTTTTCTTTGTGTTCGTACTTTTTGGAGTATTTTGAGTTTGTCATTTCCAACATCTGCTCTCTGAGTGCTCTGTGCGGAACAGGCTCTTATGAACGCCGCTTTATCTTCAGATTTAAGGTTTTTATTCGTCACATTTTGTATCCAGTCCATCTTCATTCATGGCATTATTTTGTCTCTGATCTCGGTTTTGCCGTGTGACTTCCTGCTGCTGTAATACCTGAAATGAAACAAGTGTCATCTCGCATTACAGCACATGTCACGTCGTCAACCCTTCATTGACCTTTCATTCCGATTCAGCAGAAGTAACAAAAAACAAGTCCGACAAGAAACCTCCACATCAGCCGTTAACTTGCTGATAAATTCTATTTCATTTGAGCGTCTTCCGTTCTCTTCTTTCAAGGAAACCTCCAGTATCTTTCAACCCAAGCCTTGTTTTTCAGTCTTTGGGAGTCAAACCGAGCCCCTGGAGTTTTAAATTAGCACAGGGCAACGGTTTTGGGGAAAATGTGCTCGTGATTGTCTGGTTTTCGTGGCTGACAGTCTAAGCTGTGCTCACAATGCTGGATCAATTGAAAATCTTCTGACGTAAATCACTTTGGTCGATTTCCAATGATCAAAAAATAAGTTGTAGGTTAAATATTATAATACGGTTTACCTTTACTATAGAGTAGTACTACGGCTTAGTGGGAAAAACTTTCGCTTCACATTTTGGAGATTTTGGCCAAGATTAGACATGTTCCAGCCCCTCTTAAACCCACCGGCAGACAAGCTGACAAGGTGCCCCAGGGGCCGTTAAATGATCCGCTGCTCACACTGGAATTTGGCCAGGATTCAGAAAGTAGCTCGTTTTTTTTTCAAAGGGGTCAAAACTACAGGGCTCAAATGTAGCATCTGTTTGGTGAAATGCGGTAGGACGCCGGTCTCAGCAGGAGGCCTGATCTTACTGCCATCCGGGAGCTGGGAAGAGCAGCCTGAGCACATGGCAACATCACCTGCTTCAAGCGACGCCTCGGAAATGAGACTTGGAACACGACGGGACCGAGCCTCGTCGGGGCGCACGGGGCCCATCACACCGTCCTGCAATCCTCTGACGGGACGACCCGCCTCACCCCCCTGCGACAGAAAGATCCCGGTGTGAGGCTCAGTGGGAGGAAACACAACACCATGCTCCGGTGACTTGGGCTTGGAGGGTCAGTGACAATCAGATCACGGCGCTCGCCGTGTTCTCCGCCGGGAGGTGCTTTGTCGTTGTGACGACCATGGACTTCTTGAGGACACACGTTGCTTGCTTTTTGCCGACTATGGTTCTCCAAGTCAGCTGCAGTGAAGACATTACGTACAGGTTTTTTAGGAACCACGACCTCCATTTGGGAGACTCGGCCTCCATTTGGCGGCAAACTTCTAAGAATGGAACACATCACCCTGCGCAGCACCATCATGGCCACACCCCTGGCTCTGTTTTGTGTGTTTTCTCAATATATTCTTCTTTTGTTTTTTTCTGAAAAGTTATGTGTCTTGCGAGAACTACTCTCTTTCCCGCGCTTACGAACATTGATGGGCGGTGTGACAATGTTCTTCCTCATTCTGGTTTTATTTGTGTCTACGTTTTAAATGTTGGAGCTATTTTGGTTTTGTAAAGCTGGGGCTGAATTCTGATGTCAAATCCATTTGAATCCAGACGTGTGAGTGTCGGACAATAACTGAACTGACTTCAAATCAAAAAACTAGGATTCCAAACCAAATTTGGAATGGGCACCTTCATCAACCCCTAAAATGTATTTGACTCTATATGTCCTTTATTTCAACATATGGGGTATGTATTCTTTACAAAAGGCGGTCAGCTTGGTATTCAACTTGTCGGCCGGTGGATTTGTAAAGACCTGGGCTTGGCTGTACCTAGCTGAGTTCAAAATCTCAAAAATGTGTCAGGAAGTGATGGATTCTGGAGTCGTATGAGGTCAACCTCTCTCACCAAGAGACCATTCCCTTCATTTCAGTATTTTTTCAGTTCATCATCACTTCATTAAAATGACTGAAATAACGTTGAATACACATACTTGAGTAATTCATGTTATCTCTACATTAACTTAGGTAACAATTTGTTAAAATATTTGCTAAGTTATCACATCTACTTATGGAAAACCTTTCCAAGGCGTTGACCAAACACACCCCTGGTTGTGTTTTCCTACAGAGCTTTTGGAGTTGGTGGAGTATGAAGTGGAGGTGGAGCTAAACCTGACGGACTTAGAAACCCTGGATGTCCTCAGGTCGGTGCTGGACGATGGCAGTGTGCCGCTGGCGCTGGGACCCGCGGTGAATGTCACGCAGATCAACGTCACCGCGGGTACGTTTCCTCGGGAATGTCAGGCCTCAGAAGTCACGATATCGTCGCAGATGACGAGGTCTCTAAGGAAAGCTCTGATGTGTTTTAATCTGAACCTTTATTTTTTTCATCATTGGGAGGTAACACAAGTCATTGGCATCAGGATGTTTTAGATCCAAATGAATGGTAGTCAACCAACGATTTAAAAAAAAAGGTTTAAGGAGGTTTAAATAAAGAGTTTTTCCTCCGCATAAACACTTAAAATCTGATGAAAGTCCAGAGTCAACATTTCTGATTTATTGATTCATATTTATAAAATCTTGAACCTAGACTCATGCTTCAGAGGCAATATGTGAATAAAAGAGTTTTAAAATTCATTCAAATCTTTCGTAAAAAGCTGTTTGAAGAATTACATATCACGCCATACCTCTACTATTGTGTTGTGTTGTGTTGTGTTGTGTTGTGTTGTGTTGTGTTATATTGTATTGTATTGTTTTGTATTGTATTGCATAGTTCACTAGTACAGGACAGTTTATTTACAGTATACTGTACCAAGATAATCAGCTTGACTGTACGGTAATTCTCTCCTTTCTGACTGTGATGGTGTCCCAGTTTGCGTCCAGGACGGCTCAGAGTGGCGGTGTCGCTGCGAGCCGGGGTTCACGTGGTGGCACGAGGCCTGTGTGGCGTACGGGACGTGCGAGGGCAAGGGCGTGGCGGGGAACACGTGCGACTGCATCCGCGGCCTCCCAGCCGACGGACGCTTCTGCCAGCCAAACACAGGCGAGCACTGCACCGTAGCTTTCACGCAAAACTGGGAAACTAAAAAATGAACGGTACTGGTCGGGCATAATATACATTTGATTTGAGAGGTAGTGAAAGTGTCGAGTCCGCTAAAATGTAAATAATCATGTAATAATGTACCTCAAAATTGTACTTCTGCATAGAATGTGTTACTTTCAATGTAAAATGTTTGTGATTTTAAATATATTTGTACTTCGGTGTTGATATTTTTACTTCTTTGATATTTTTTCTAAGGCTGTAATTCTACTAAACGAAAGGTATTATGTGCTGTGTAATTAGGTGATATATTTGGCAAGCAATGCATTTCTACTTCAGTGCAATACTCCTGTGTGTTTTTCCACTGAAGAGCTTCTTCTGATCCAGTGTTTCCTCTGCAGAGCTCCAGGCTCACGAATATCTCCTGGAGATTGAGATCTCTGCAGCGGACGTTGCAGAGATGGAACGGATCGTTCAGACCGTAGACAACATCACGCTGCCGATAAGAGTCACCAACACCATCAACATCACAGAAATAAATATCACCCTCCCAGGTGAATGTACCTGTGTGATTTATAGTGGATGGATAGATGTTCAGCGATGCTGTGTGATGTAATACTCTGTTCCTGGTTTGTTTTTGATCCCTCCAAACCATCTCAAATCAATTCCCAAACATAACCATCTGGTTTTACCAGAACTTTTCAAACCTTAATTTGTGATGAAACACCTTTTATACAGCAGTGACATTCAGGTTCTGAGGTAAGATAAGAAAAGGTAGTACTTTATCAATCCCCCAGCTCAGCGAGCAATGTGATGCAGTTATTCAGTACACAAAAATATGAGTATATACACCAATGTGACAAAAATGTAAAATAAAGATACGCATTAGATGCATTCCTCATGTCTGCTGTTGACAGGCAGCTAGGAGCGACGGCTGCCATGCCGCTGTACTCACCCTGCAGGTTTCAGTGCTCCCAGAAAGCACTTAACACCCTACCCCCTCCTCATATTTCTGTAACATCTTTGTTGGTGAGCAGGTTGCCAAGACACAAGGTATTTTGAAAAGCTGAAAGCAGGAGTTATGAGATCACCCTGTAGGACAGGAGTCAGCAGCCTTTAGTGCTAGAAGGGCCATTTTTGATAGTATTCATTTTTAAGATTGCCGGGAGCTGGAAAAAAGATTCAAAGCATTTCAATCATAAGGGTAATTATCCTACTATCTCTAATGACCACTATGGCAGTTTTGCCTGCCACACCCCACCCAAGTGGTTTATTCACGGCCCATCCGGCACACAGACACAGACGATGGGGTTGAGAAAACACAAGTTTATTGTGGAGAGGGGAACAAGCCCGGAGCAGATGGACACGGGTCATGACAGGGCTCCTCTCCTGAGTGAGTGTGGGGATGGGGGTTTTACCTGTTGCTTGTTAGACCAGCCACCGAGCAACAGGTGTACAGCCACCCTGATCCTGGGCCCCAAATACCTGGAACCAGGACGGGTGTGGCTGCTCAAACCGTACCATCCCCACACCACATACCCCTGACACCAAACTGAGAAAAAACTCGGACACAGGGCTGCTGATATGACCAGTCCAATTAAATAATAAGGAAGTTACAAGATGTTTCAGAAAAAAAAATAAAAACATTAAAATATACTGTATAGCTATATCTATATCTATATCTATATAGATATAGATATAGATATAGATATAGATATAGATATAGATATAGATAGAGGATTGATGGCATTTGGAAGATGGAATTCTGGAAGATGCAATGCTTTATTTCTGGTCACCAATCCTGCAGTTTATGAATATTAAGAGATGGTGCGTGTATATCTGTATTCTATTTCATTTCATTAGAAATCTATACAGTACATTTCTTGAGCTGTCAATTACTTATTTGTATGTTGTATTTGTATCGCTGTATAGCTAATGCAACACGACATCTTGCCTCGTCTTACCCACAGTCCCGGCCATTGTGTTTGAATACCTGGTGCATGTGGAGGTGAACGCCACCGACTCGACCACGGTCGAACACCTGAGAGGCAGCCTGAGGCGTTCCAGCTTTCCTGTTCAGGTCAACACGCTGGTCAACATCTCCAACGTCCAAATCACCACCGGTAAAGAACCAACTCAGCAGACAATGTTGATCAGATACAAAACGTCAAAATGTTTGCAACTTTAGGAGAGTTGGCGAAAAAGGTAAACAATTTACACATGTTGAGAGACAACGGATCTCAACTGCACGTGAATCAAACTGAGGTTTAAATGACAGGGTTTCCAGGGTCCTTAAAAAGTCTTAAAGTCTAAGATCCAATAATCTGAATTTTAGGTGTGAAAATGTCTCAAATAGGATTTTGAAAAAAATGTATTGGATTATGAATTTCATGGATGCAAACAACTCGCTTTTTTTCGGTGAATGTTCATGGGAACATTCACGGGAACTCGGCAAAATCTAATTCATGTCGGTCCTTCCTTCAGTATGAATTATGTTTTATTTGACTGGAAGGACTGTGAATGCTTCGCCACTTTACGTACGGCAAAGAAAAAAGATTTGATTGGGTTTTAACTTCGGCGTCTCCTCGCACATCAGTTTGCAGCCAAAATGGCACGGAGTTGGAGTGCCGCTGTGAGGAGGACTTCCTGTGGGCGTGTGACTCGTGTGCAGCCTACGGGAAATGTGACGGAGACACAAGTCCTTCATGCGGCTGCATCCGATCCCTCCCAGCGGATCAGCAGTACTGCCAGTCAGTTCACCTGCAGAGTAAGGACTTTTATTTTGAAGGAGCAGCTTGACAAACAGATTGACGGCTGCTGTCCTCATGCTTCATGTGTTTCTCTTTGGTCTCAGACTTTACAGCTTGTCCTCTTACTACAACGTCTACTCCTGCAACAACTTCTCAACCGCCATCAACGAGTAATTACCAAGGAAGCTGTTTATTCAATAAGAAACTTTAAGAAATGACGATCCCTGACGTGCAGGGGAACTCCCTGTAAAGTCCTCTTTTCCATTGTTGCTGTTGCTGGGTATGTCTCTGCAGGTCCTCCGGTGGTTCATGAATACCTGTTTTCAATTGACCTGAACACCACAGATGTTACAGTCATAGATCAACTCAGGAACATTCTGACAAACATCAGTTTCCTACTCAGCATCAACGACCACATTCAAATTACTCAGCTCAACATCACCACAGGTAAGAAACCCACCTGTACCAACGCCCTCGTTCAAATAACCTTCAAAAAGTCAACGTGGTGTTCGGAGAACCATTGGTAGATGTATGAGCTGCTTGTGCTTGTGTTCTTTTGCGTCTCCTTTATTTTTATGGTAAAGAAATGAAAAACACCAAAGGCACGTGTTTGGCCGTCATCGTGTTTTGTTGATGGATGTTAAAATATCATCAGTGTATAGAGAGACTTTATGATGGTGTTGCTGTTTAACTTCCGTCCAGCCTCAGGTCTGTGGCCAAGGGCTCCACTCGACAATTTGACAGTAATGACACTATGAGCTGTTTATATTATTATTATTATTAGGAATCGCCACCCACCTGGAGGGGTTTGTGTGTCCCTGTGACCCTGGGAGCTGTGTTGTCGGGGGAATTAGCCCGTTGTAGGGTCTCCCAAGGCAGAGTGGTCCCAGGGGAGGGACCAGACAAAGAGCAATTCAAAGGACCCTCATGCAACAACAATCAAGGCAACATGGTACCTCGCCCGGAATAGGGAAACTGGGGCCCCCTACGAGAGAAAAACCTGGGAGGGGAGCTCGCCATCCAGCGGCTGGTGGCCGGGCCTTGACCCATGGGGCTCGGCCTGGCACAGCCTTAAGAAATACCATGGAGCCGCCACCCTGTGGACCCACCACCTGCAGATGCTGAAGGCTAAGGACATTGTTGGGCTGTCGTGGCTGAAATGCCTCTTCAGTGTTGCGTGCTTGCTGGATACAGAACCTGTGGAGTGGCAGACCGGGGTGGTGGTTCCCCTTTTCAAAAATGGGGACCGGAGGGTGTGCTCCAATTATAGGGGTATCACACTGCTCAGCCTCCCCCGGAAAGTTTAATCCACGGTGCTGGAAAGGAGGCTCCGGCCGATTGTCGAACCTCAGATTCAGGAGGAGCAATGCGGATTCCGTCCTGGACACGGAACAGTGGACCAGCACTTTACCCTTGCAGGGTTGCTGGGGGGTTCGTGGGAGTTTGTCCATCCAGTCTACATGTGTTTTGTGGACCTGGAGAAGGCTTTCGACCGTGGCCCTCGGGGGATCCTGTGGGGGGAGGGAGTATGGGCCATCCGGGCCTTGTACAACCAAAGTGAAAGCTTTGTTCGCATTCTCGGCACAAAGTCAAACACGTTCTTACACTTTAAGGACCCGCTCATTGCTGCTTGCAGCTTCAATTCGATATTGGGTTTACTTGGAAAAGTGACTGTTTTCATTAGTAAACAATGAACATATTCCTGCAAAATAAGAGCGTGTGCGATGTGTCGATCCAGATACGAGATGTTTTAAAACTGTGCTTTCTTGATAGAGGTCTGCACTCTATTGAATGCTTCATCGCGCTGAAAAGTACTTCAGCAGGAACAGTCCACCCCAAATTGTCAATGAACGCTTTATTTTGTCCCCAGTTTGCTCTCCATACGGTCCTGGGTTCCAGTGCAGATGTGAGGACCAGTATCGTTGGTCATGTGACCAGTGCTTCCTGTACGGGTCATGTGACAACAACACGGATGACACGTGTGGATGCATCAATGCCGTTCCTCCTGATGGGCAGCACTGCCAGCCTCATCAACAGCAAAGTAATGAGGCTTTACAGTGCAGCTGTAACCTTTCTGGAAGTGTGTTTCTAGGAAAATAAGCAGCTTGGTCGATCTGTAGTATCGAACAAGCTGCTGCTCTGTAGTACCTAGTGCCAATTTTTTTCACATATGATAATATATAATAATTCCATGATACAATAATGCTTCAGCGGCAAGAACTACTTAAATATCAGGGTTCATATAATGACTTCTGCTAGTATTGCTTCATCTCTCCGCCTGTTTCTCAGATGTTACAGCTTGTCCCAAAACAACAGCCTCCACACAGTCAACAGGTGAGACCCAGTGTTGTTTTACATCTGACTTCATGAACACCATCACTATCTACTTTCCACAGTAGGTTCCATTCACTAGAACAGTATTGGAGGAAGTTAAGTCCTGACTGAATTCTGAAACACCCAAGACTGCGTTGTTCATCAACTCGTCTATGAGTCTGGAGTTTGAAGCTCTTTTAGAAAAACCTCCTCGGTGGAATTTTTCAACCATAAATTATCTTTTTTTTTTCAAGACTCAACAGCCATTGTTACTATGGAGCAGAATACCACAATTATCTCCACCACACCACTTCTAATAACAAGTATGTTCTTAAAGTATCTAAGTTTCTCTAGTACAATGAAAAATAACAACTAAAAAAATATAATTATTGTGACCAGACAGTGCGGATTTGAATATTGTGTAATGAATAAAAAATACATATTTGTTCGTGATCAGTTGTTATTTGTTTTGAACTGAATAATTAAGAAACTTGAAAAGTAACCAGTTCATATGTTTTATTAAGAAAATGTTACACAGTAATATAAGAAAACAGCTCAAACTCGTGTGCGAGAAGCATTTTTTAAGTGCAATTCATAAAACCCACAAACTACTACAACTATTGTGCCAGTTAAGTGTCATGCGATGAGCGTGTATTTAACTTACTACATAATTAAAATATCAAACTATTTTAAATTGAGTAATCAACACTTCAGTAATTTAAATCAAATTGCTTTAACAGTACAGAATAGGAAAGTGATCACTAAACTGTTATAAAGTTCTGACATTATAATGATAAACTTTGCTTAAGATTGTCAGTGGATCTGTCAAACTTCAAATGCAATAATACAAATTAATTCAGATTTAAATCTTTGTTTTTATAGACTCAACACCAGTTGACACAACAGTACAGAATACTACAACCATGTCAACAACACCAACACAGCTTGTAACAAGTAAGTGTTTCAACATGAGCTCATATGTTTAACTCCTATACTAAAAAAAGTTTTTTTTTGGTCAATAAAGTATTTTATGGTCAGTAATAGTCAGTAATATGGTCAGTTATTAAGACGATTCTTACGATTTTTTACATGACCTAATATTAAATAGATATTTTTGATAGGTAATACAAAATACAAGTATTTAATAAATACAGCTTGTTGGTATTATAATGAGGTGTCTGGAAGGTTTGAAAAACAAATATATTAAACATAAATGTCAAACATAATTTTTTAAATTAAGATTAATCACAACATTTCTGTGCTTGATGACAATTCATAAAAACATTATAATTGAAAAGTAAATTTAATTTAATGACAAAAAAAAACGGTGATAAGAGGTGACCATTTTAAAATTGTTTTTTAGACTCAACACCAGTTGATACAACAGTACAGAATACTACAGTTATATCAACAACAACAGCACCACTTGTAACAAGTAAGTGTTTAAGATATGATTATACTGTTTCAGTCAGGTTTTACTATTATAACTAGACATTAACTTTAGACATTAAATAATAATAATTAAATCCACCTTTTTATTTTATACTACTAGTGAGTGAAATCACCCAGATATAAACACCTTTTGCTACGACAGAACAATATACTACAACTATAATGAAACCATCATATTATACCTTAACATATAAATGTGTATTTTAGAAGCTGAAGGATAAAATTTGAAACAACTAAGTTTTTATTTTTCCAGATTCAGCCCCAGTTGATACAACAGTACAGAATACGACAGTTATATCAACAACGACAACACCACTTGTAACAAATAAGTGTTTTAGAAAGAAAAATATATATATTTACAGAGTAAAGCCCAAATATTTATCCAAATATGTATGTTTAAAAAGGACCTATTATGCACCTTTTTACACAAGTTAATACCTGTCTCTGAGGTTCCCAAAACATGTTTTGGAAGTATTTAGCTGAAAATACCACTCAGACTCTGCATTCTAACCATTGCAACATGCGCTAAATCCACCGTCTGAAAACAGACTGTTTCAGTGGAAGGAGCCACCCTCCAGAGGCCCCTAGTTCTGTCAGCCAATGGGGTTTGAGTTAATTTCTGGGTTTCATTGTATTTTCACCATATCTTTCACTAATTTCACATATTATCAGTCCACCAAAATCAGTGTCTGAACAAATTTGAGGCGAGAAATAATAAATCCAGTATCTTAATCTTCACTCATATTAGATCTACGAGCCCTCATTCAAATGTTTGTTCACACTTTGGTTGCTGTGCTCCAGGCTTGTGGGAGACACACACACACCGGGACTCTCAGATGTGGGATTTTTTGTTTTATGTAAATGTCGGAAAATATATTCAAGTTAGATAGATACATCTACAATAAAAACACACTGTTTATATTGCTTTTGTTTGGAGAAACACACAGCGGATGGGATGGAGCAGATGATCATATAGGGAAATCCATGATCAGCTGACGTCAGCTTATGCAGAGAGTAGAAAAAACCTTTGGAAACGGAGCGTTCAGAGCGGAATCCTGAGTATTTTGTGCACAGCGATTCCTTATTTACCGATTCAGAGTTTACCTCATTATTTGACACTTTGGCCTCGTCTAATATCAACATCCCACAGTGTAACATCATATATATCATAGAAAATAAGGAGAATTGGTCCTATTTAATCAATTTACTGCCCTTTATACTAAGATGAATATTTACTTTTAATATGTATTATATTTATTTTTAATATGTGAAATGTTTTTTAGACTCAACACCTTTTGATACAACAGTACAGAATACTACAGTTCTATCAACACCACTGGTAACAAGTAGGTGTTTAATATGTAATATTGTATGTAGCTATGATTTGGACATTAAAAACACATTTTTAATAACATATGTCACCCATGTTTTTTCCAGACTCAACACCATTTGATATATGTAGTAATGTGTATTTTAGAAGTTGATGGATAATATTTAAAACTACCTTTTTATTTTCTCCAGATTCAACACCAGTTGATACAACAGTACAGAATACTACAGTTATATCAACAACAACACCACTTGTAACAAGTAAGTGTTTTAAGATATGATTATACTGTTTCAGTCAGGTTTTACTTTTATAACTTAACATATAAATATGTTTTTCAGAAGTTGAATAATATTATTTGAAATTACCTTTTTATTTTATACCACGAGTTAATGAATTTCACCGAGATATAAACACCTTTTGAGACTCATCATCATCATCAGGTCTCTTGCTCGTCGACGGGGGCGACACCATGCGTAGAGCCAATCAGTTTCACCAATCTTCTCCATTTGGGTCGGTCCAGTGCTTGGGACTCGGCTTCAGCAAGCGACAGGTCCATTTGGTGTAGGTCCCTGGTGACGGCATCAATCCACCGGGTGCGGGGGGCACCGCAGGGGCGTTTCCAGCCAGCAGCTTTTGGTTGGAAGTGGAGGATAGCGTGAGTAGGGTGTTCTGAGGGGAGCCTTTTGACATGGCCATACCAGCGCATCCAATGCTGTGCTGCCAGGTGGGACGCGGGGGGCTGTTGGGTGCGTTCCCGCAGCATGATGTTGGAAACCCTATCTTGCCATTTTACCCCCTCTATTGAGCGCAGTGCTCTGGTGTCAAAGCCATCGATTCTGGCAGCCAGGGTCTTGTCGATATGCCAGGTTTCTGCTCCGTAGAGGAGGATGGAGAGGACTGAGGTGTTATAAATCCTTAGTTTGGTCGCTCTTGATATGGAGTGGTGTCTCCACAGCGGCTTCCAAAGTGTTTTCATGGCACTGGCTGCCAGGGCACATCTCCAGTTTATTTCTGGTGAAATGTTGCCATCTTTGGTGATGATGGACCCGAGGTAGGTGAAGGAGGTCACAAATTCAACCTCCTCTCCACTGATATGCAGCGGAGGGGGGCGGCACCTCCAATGTGCATTAATTTTGTTTTGGACCAGCTGACCTTCAGACCCAGTTTGTTGGCTTCCTCTTGGTAGGTTTCCAAGGCTTCTTTTAGCTGGTTAAGAGTGGAGCAGAATAGTGAGGTGTCGTTCACGTATTCCAGATCTGTGAGGGTGTAACTGCCTAGTTTAACCCCAGGAATACGTGCACATACCCGTTCCATCAGGTGGTCGATGATGCAGTTAAAAAGGTCTGGTGCAGCTACGCATCCCTGCTTCACTCCGCTATTGATTGGGAACCAGGTAGAGTTTGTGCCATTGACACACACACAGCTTTCCACGTCGCTGTAGAGCTTTTGGAAGAGAGAGGTAATCTTTCTTGGAGCTCCAAGGATGGTGAGGATCTTCCAGAGGGAGGAGTGGTCCACGGTGTCAAAAGCTGCCTTAAGATCAAGAAAGTCAATGTAGAGGTGTCTGTTTTGGTGGAAATCGTGTACCTTTTCAATGATGAGGCGGAGGGCAGAGATCTGGTCCGTTGTGGAGCGGTTTGGCATGAAGCCCGCCTGTTGGGGGCGTCTTTCGCTTCTAATGGCCAAAAGGGCCCCGGGTGAGAAGTATGCGGGTGAAGATCTTGACTGGGATAGACAGGAGTGTGATGCCTCTGTGGTTGCTGCAGAGCATTTTATCACCCTTGTGTTTCTAGAAGGGGGGGATGATACCCCTGGTCCAGTCTTCCTGGGGGTGCTCAGTTATCCAGACATGATTGATGATTTCGGCGAGCCAGTCAATGGTGTTGTCACCGCCCAATTTCATCATTTCAGCTGTGATGTTGCAGATACCAGGGGCTCTGTCATTTCTCAGTCTGGTCAGAGCTTGCATGACCTCTACTTTTGTGACGGGGTTTATGCTGCAGTTGTCATTTGCGCTGGCATTTTCAGATGAAATGGTGAGAGTGGGGTCAGTTTGGGGTGCGGGGTGATGCAGAAGGTCACTGAAGTGCTCCTTCCAGCGGCTGATGCACTCATCCTCAGAGTTCAATATGATACCCTGTGCGTCCTTTACCTGGACTGCCTTCTGTTGGGGGCCTGATTTCACTCACCTCAGGGTTCGATACACTTGGGAGAAGTTGTTATTTTAGGCAACAGACTCCAGGCATTCTGCTTCTCCTTGCCAGAATCTCTCCCTGTCTTCTTGTATCGCGGTGTTGCGTATGCGATTTAGGTGACGGTATTCAGTCATGTCGCCCCTAAGACGTGCTTCCCTACGGAGCTCTATGATTTCTAGCGTTGTTGGTGTTATCCAGGGGCGTCTAGGTGTATGGTGAGGGCGTTGGATGGAGTCAACAGCTGCCTGGTTAATTGTGGACACGAAAAGGTTCCAGTTGGTGAGTTCTTCTTTGGCCAGGGCATTATACCGGTTGGAGATGGAGCGGGTAAACACTGAGATGATGGTTGGATCCTGGAGATGAGAGGATCTCAGTCAAGGTGGTGCCCGTGATGATGGAACAGCCTTTAACTTCAGTCTCAACTGGGCAACCAATTATCGGTGGTCCGTGTTGCCTAGCTGGGCTCCACGATATACACGGCAGTTGGTAACACTAGATTTCCAGCGACTGGAGATGATGATGTGATCTAAGGCCTTGCGGGTTTTGCCATCATTGCTACATTTTGAGACTACAGTACAATATACTACAATGATATTGAAACCATTATATTATACCAATACATATGAATATGTATTTTAGAAGTATGTTTTTATTTTTTCCAGATTCAACACCAGTTGATACAACAGTACAGAATATGACAGTTATATCAAAGACAACACCACTTGTAACAAGTAAGTGCTTTAAGATTGAAAAATAAAATGGTCCTATTATGCACCTTTTAACACAAATTAATATAGGTTTCCGAGGTCCCCAAAACATGTTTTGGAAGTTTTTTGCTGAAAATACCACTCAGACTCTGCATTCCAACCATTCCAACATGCGTTCAATCCACCGTCTGAAATAGGCTGTTTCAGTGGGAGCAGCCACCCTCCCGAGGCCCCTAGTTCTGTCAGCCAATGGGTTTGAGTTAACTTCTGGGTTTTGTTGTATTAACTCTGGAACTTTCACAAATTTCACATATTATCAGTCCACCAAAATCTGTTTCTGAACAAATTTGAGGTGAAAAATAATCAGTCCAGTTGCTGAATCTTCCCTCATATTAGATCTACGAGGCCTCATTTAAAAGTTTGTTCCGACTTTGGTTGCCGTGCTCCAGGCTTGTGGGAGACACGGACACCACACTACGACACACCTGGACTATCGGACGTAGTGGTTTTTGTTTTCCGTAAACGTCTGAAAATAAAATAAATTCATCAAACAAAATTCATTCAAACAAAACCAATAAAAACAGTGTGTTTTTATTGGTTTTGTTTGGAGAAAGCCACAGCGGATGGGATGGAGCAGATGACCATTTAAGGAAATCCATGACCAGCTGACGTCAGCTAGTACAGAGAGTATTCAGAGCGGTTGGAATCCTGAGTGTTTTGTGCACAGCGATTCCTTTGTCATTAGTTTACCTCATTATTTGACACTTTGGCCTCGTCTTATATCAACATCCCACAGTGTAACATCATATATATGATAGAAAATAAGGAGAAGCGTAATAGATCCCATTTAATTAATTTACTGCCCTTTATACTAAGATGAATATTTACAATATTTGAAATGTTTTTTAGACTCAACACCAGTTTTATCAACACCACTGGTAACAAGTAAGTGTTTAAGATGGAATATTGTATATAGCTATGATTTGGACAGTAAAATCAAATTTTGGATAACAATTGTCACACATGGTTTTGCCAGACTCAACACCTGTTGATATTTGTAGTAATGTGTAATTTAGAAGTTGAAGGATAATATTTAAAACTACCTTTTTATTTTTCCCAGACTCAACACCAGTTGATACAACAGTACAGAATACTACAATTATATCAACACCACTGGTAACAAGTAAGTGTTTAAGATGGAATATTGTATATAGCTATGATTTGGACAATATAAACACATTTTTGATAACTTTTACATTACATTACATTACATTTAGCAGACGCTTTTTATCCAAAGCGACTTACAATTATTCAAACACCGACGGACGCAGCCATCAGGAGCAATTAGGGGTTAAGTGTCTTGCTCAAGGACACTACAGCATGCTAGCAGGAGGAGCCTGGGATCCAACCAGCAACCTTTAGATTACTAGACGACCAGCGCTACCACCTGAGCTACCATCCCCATCCCCTGATAACTTATGTCACACATGCTTTTTCCAGACTCAACACCAGTTGATACAACAGTACAGAATACTACAGTTATATCAACAGCAACACCACCACTTGTAACAAGTAAGTGTTTAAGATATGATTATATTGTTTCAGTCAGGTTTTACTATGATAACTAAACATTTAAATATGTTTTTTAGAAGTTGAATAATGAAATTTGAAATTACCTTTTTGTTTGATACCACGAGTTAGTGAGTTTCACCCAGATATAAACACCTTTTGCGACTACAGTACAATAAACTACAATGGTATTGAAACCATTATATTATACCTAAACATATAAATATGTATTTTAGAAGCTAAAGGATAATATTTAAAGCCACTGATTTTTTATTTTTTCCAGATTCAACACCAGTTGATACAACAGCACAGAATACTACAGTTATATCAACACCACCTGTAACAAGTAAGTGTTTAAGATGGAATATTGTATATAGCTATGATTTGGACAGTAAAATCAAATTTTGGATAACATATGTCACACATGGTTTTTCTAAACTCAACACCAGTTGATACAACAGTACAGAATACTACAGTTATTTCAACAATGACAACACCACCTGTAACAAGTAAGAGCTTTAAGATTAAAAAATATATATATTTATAGAGTAAAGGCCAAATATTTATCTAAATATGTATGTTTAAAAAGGACCTATTATGCACTTTTTTACACAAGTTGATATACGTCTCTAGGGTCCCCAAAACATGTTTCGGAAGTTTTTTGCTGAAAACACCACTCAGACTCTGCATTCTAACCATTCCAACATGCGTTCAATATTAGATCTACGAGGCCTCATTTAAAAAAAATTTCCGACTTTGGTTGCCGTGCTCCAGGCTTGTGGGAGACACGGACACCACACTACGACACACCTGGACTATCGGACATAGGGATTTTTGTTTTCCGTAAACGTCTGAAAATAAAATAAATACATCTACAATAAAAACACACTAGTTTTATTGGTTTTGTTTGGAGAAACGCACAGCGGATGGGATGGAGCAGATGACCATTTAAGGAAATCCATGACCAGCTGACGTCAGCTAGTACAGAGAGTATTCAGAGCGGTTGGAATCCTGAGTCTTTTGTGCACAGCGATTCCTTTGTCATTAGTTTACCTCATTATTTGACACTTTGGCCTCGTCTTATATCAACATCCCACAGTGTAGCATCATATATATGATAGAAAATAAGGAGAAGCGTAATAGGTCCCATTTAATCAATTTACTGCCCTTGATACTAAGATGAATATTTGCAATATTTGCAATGTTTTTTAGATTCAACACCTTTTGATACAACAGTACAGAATAATACAGTTTTATCAACACCACTGGTAACAAGTAAGTGTTTAAGATGGAATATTGAATATAGCTATGATTTGGACAGTAAAAACACATTTTTAATAATATATGTCACCCATGGTTTTGCCAGACTCAACACCTGTTGATATTTGTAGTAATGTGTAATTTAGAAGTTGAAGGATAATATTTAAAACTACCTTTTTATTTTTCCCAGACTCAACACCAGTTGATACAACAGTACAGAATACTACAATTATATCAACACCACTGGTAACAAGTAAGTGTTTAAGATGGAATATTGTATATAGCTATGATTTGGACAATATAAACACATTTTTGATAACTTATGTCACACATGCTTTTTCCAGACTCAACACCAGTTGATACAACAGTACAGAATACTACAGTTATATCAACAGCAACACCACCACTTGTAACAAGTAAGTGTTTAAGATATGATTATATTGTTTCAGTCAGGTTTTCGCTATGATAACTAAACATTAAAATATGTTTTTTAGAAGTTGAATAATGAAATTTGAAATTACCTTTTTATTTGATACCACGAGTTAGTGAGTTTCACCCAGATATAAACACCTTTTGCGACTACAGTACAATAAACTACAATGGTATTGAAACCATTATATTATACCTAAACATATAAATATGTATTTTAGAAGCTGAAGGATAATATTTAAAACCACTGTTTTTATTTTTTCCAGATTCAACACCAGTTGATACAACAGTACAGAATACTACAGTTATATCAACACCACTGGTAACAAGTAAGTGTTTAAGATGGAATATTGTATATAGCTATAATTTGGACAGTAAAATCAAATTTTGGATAACATATGTCACACATGGTTTTTCTAAACTCAACACCAGTTGATACAACAGTACAGAATACTACAGTTATATCAACAATGACAACACTACCTGTAACAAGTAAGAGCTTTAAGATTAAAAAATATATATAATTATAGAGTAAAGGCCAAATATTTATCTAAATATGTATGTTTAAAAAGGACCTATTATGCACTTTTTTACACAAGTTGATATACGTCTCTAGGGTCCCCAAAACATGTTTCGGAAGTTTTTTGCTGAAAACACCACTCAGACTCTGCATTCTAACCATTCCAACATGCGTTCAATCCACCATCTCAAAACAGGCTGTTTCAGTGGGAGGAGCCACCCTCCCGGGGCCCCTAGTTTTGTCAGCCAATGGGGTTTGAGTTAACTTCTGGGTTTCGTTGTATTAACTCCGGAACTTTCACAAATTTCACATATTATCAGTCCACCAAAATATGTTTCTGAACAAATTTGAGGCGATAAATAATCAATCCAGTTGCTGAATCTTCCCTCATATTAGATCTACGAGGCCTCATTTAAAAGTTTGTTCCGTCTTTGGTTGCCGTGCTCCAGGCTTGTGGGAGACACGGACACCACACTACGACACACCTGGACTATCGGACATAGGGATTTTTGTTTTCCGTAAACTTCTGAAAATAAAATAAATACATCTACAATAAAAACACACTGTTTTTATTGGTTTTGTTTGGAGAAACGCACAGCGGATGGGATGGAGCAGATGACCATTTAAGGAAATCCATGACCAGCTGACGTCAGCTAGTACAGAGAGTATTCAGAGCGGTTGAAATCCTGAGTGTTTTGTGCACAGCGATTCCTTTGTCATTAGTTTACCTCATTATTTGACACTTTGGCCTCGTCTTATATCAACATTCCACAGTGTAGCATCATATATATGATAGAAAATAAGGAGAAGCGTAATAGGTCCCATTTAATCAATTTACTGCCCTTGATACTAAGATGAATATTTACAATATTTGCAATGTTTTTTAGATTCAACACCTTTTGATACAACAGTACAGAATAATACAGTTTTATCAACACCACTGGTAACAAGTAAGTGTTTAAGATGGAATATTGAATATAGCTATGATTTGGACAGTAAAAACACATTTTTAATAACATATGTCACCCATGGTTTTGCCAGACTCAACACCTGTTGATATTTGTAGGAATGTGTAATTTAGAAGTTGAAGGATAATATTTAAAACTACCTTTTTATTTTTCCCAGACTCAACACCAGTTGATACAACAGTACAGAATACTACAATTATATCAACACCACTGGTAACAAGTAAGTGTTTAAGATGGAATATTGTATATAGCTATGATTTGGACAATATAAACAAATTTTTTATAACTTATGTCACACTTGCTTTTTCCAGACTCAACACCATTTGATATATGTAGTAATGTGTATTTTAGAAGTTGATGGATAATATTTAAAACTACCTTTTTATTTTTTCCAGATTCAACACCAGTTGATACAACAGTACAGAATACTACAGTTAAATCAACAGCAACAACACCACTTGTAACAAGTAAGTGTTTAAGTTCTGATTATATTGTTTCAGTCAGGTTTTACTATGATAACTAAACATTTAAATATGTTTTTTAGAACTTGAATAATAATATTTAAAATTACCTTTTTTTTTTACGACAAGTTAGTGAATTTCACCCAGATATAAACACCTTTTGGTACTACAGTACAATATACTACAGCTCTAATGAAACCATTATATTATAACTAAACATATAAATATGTATTTTAGAAGCCGAAGGATCATATTTAAAACCACTAAATTATTATTTTTTCCAGATTCAACACCAGTTGATACAACAGTACAGAATACGACAGTTATATCAACAAAGACAACACCACCTGTAACAAGTAAGAGCTTTAAGATTAAAAAATATAGATATATTTATAGAGTAAAGCCCAAATATTTATTTAAATATGTATATTTAAAAAGGACCTATTATGCACCTTTTTACACAAGTTTATTAAGGTCTCTGAGGTCCCCAAAATAAGTTTTGGAAGTTTTTTGCTGAAAACACCACTCAGACTCTGCATTCTAAACATTCCAACATGCGTTCAATCCACCGTCTGAAAACAGGCTGTTTCAGTGGGAGGAGCCACCCTCCAGAGGCCCCTAGTTCTGTCAGCCAATGGGGTTTGAGCATGGCTTCCAAGTTTCGTTGTATTTACACGGTAACCGTAACTTGTTTCACATATTATCAGTACACCAAAGTCATTGTCTGAACAAATTTGAGGCGAGAAATAATAAATCCAGTATCTTAAAATTCACTCATATTAGATCTACGAAGCCTCATTCAAAAGTTTGTCCCCACTTTGGTTGCCGTACACATCTTCACTAAAAACACACTGTTTTTATTGGTTTTATTTGGAGAATCGCACAGCAGATGGGATGGAGCAGATGACCATATATTTACAGAGTAAAGCTCAAATATTTATCTAAATATGTATATTTAAAAAGGAGCTATTATGCACCTTTTTACACAAGTTAATTTTGCTGAAAATACCACTCAGACTCTGCATTCTAAACATTCCAACATGTGTTCAATCCACCGTCTGAAAACAGGCTGTTTCAGTGGGAGGAGCCACCCTCCAGAGGCCCCTAGTTTTGTCAGCCAATGGGGTTTGAGTGAACTTCTGGGTTTCGTTGTATTTACTCCAAAACTTTCACAAATTTCACATATTATCAGTCCACCAAAATATGTTTCTGAACAAATTTGAGGTGAGAAATTATCAATCCAGTTGTTGAATCTTCCCTCATATTAAATCTACAAGGCCTCATTTAAAACGCAGCAGATGGGATGGAGCAGATGACCATATATGGAAATCAGTGACTGGCTGACGTCAGCTCGTGCAGAGAGTAGAAAAAACCTTTGGAAACGGAGCGTTCAGAGCGGTCGGAATCCTGAGTGTTTTGTTCACAGCGATGACTTTGTTGTTAGTTTACCTCATTAATTGACACTTTGGCCTCGTCTGACATCAACATCCCACAGTTTAACATCATACAGTATATATGATAGAAAATAAGGAGAAGAATAATAGGTCCTCTTTAATCAATTTAGTGCCCTTTATACTAAGATGAATATTTACAATATTTGAAATGTTTTTTAGACTCAACACCTTTTGATACAACAGTACAGAATCCTCTTCCTCTTTGGGCTGCTCCCGTTAGGGGTCACCACAGCAGATCATCTGCCTCCAATACCTTCTGTTCTGCGCATCTTCCTCCCTTACCAAGCGCCTGCATGTCCTCCCTCACTTTCATTCCTCTTCTCTCTAATGCTGCCTCCACTTCTCCAGGCTCTCCTCCACCTGCTCCCTACTCTCGCTACAGATCACAATGTCATCCGTGAACATCATAGTCCACAGAGACTCCTGCCTGATTTCATCTGTTAACCTGTCCATCACCGCTGCAAACAAGAAAGGGCTCAGAGCTGATCCTTGATTCAGTCCCACCTCCACTTTGATGCCTTCGTCACACCTACTGCACACCTCACTACTGTCTGACTGCCCTCATACATATCCTGTACCACTCTTAGGTACTTCTCTGCCCCCCCCTACTTCCTCATGCAATACCACACTTCCTTTTTCGGCAGCCTATCATACGCTTTCTCTTAATCCACAAAGACGCAGTGCAACTCCCTCTGTCCTTCCATGTACTTTTCCATCGGCATTCTTAAAGCAAACATGTCATCTGTAGTACTCTTTCCTGGCATGAAACCATACTGCTGCTGGCTGATCCCCACCGCTCCTCTTAACCTGGCCTCCACTACCCTTTACCAGAGCTTCATGCTGTGGCTGATCAACTTTATTCCAACACCCCAATACTCACATCAACTACCCTTACATTAATTTTTAATTAATTTTTTTTATTAGATTCACCAGTTGATACAACAGTACATAACACTACAGTAGTAATCTCAACAACACCAACTCCACTTGTGATAAGTTAGTGTTACACAAAAGATATTTAAACATCTTGTATTGTTGCCGTAATTTTATTGTGATGCAGTAACTGGTACAGTAAATGGTGAAGCCACATTCTGAGCTGTCTGTGCTACATCATCCTCAACTTTTAACAGTCAACAGAGAGATGACTCAGCATCTAATGCTCCAACAATACATAATACAATATCTTGATGGTTTCAAAAGATTGCTTGAACTTTCGTTTTTGTGCATTTGATTTAAGTAGCATGATTGTAACCAAAACACTTTGATTTTTCTACATTCAACATCTATCACCACAACAATACAGAATACAACTATCTTCACAACACCATCAGCTGTTGTTACCAGTAACAACAGCTACATCAGCCACAACATTAAAACCACCACTAATAACACTAAGGGGTCCTGTGGTATCTGGCACCAAGACGTGAGCAGCAGATCCTTTAAAGCCTGGAAGTTGGAGGTGGGGCCCCCATGGATCGAGCTTGTTGTTCCAGCACATCCCACATATGCTCCATTGGATGGGACCCTGACCCCACCCATCCACACGATGTAGAACAAAAGGTGCTTCATCAGACCTCCACCTTCTTCCATTGCTCCATGGTCCAGTTGTGACGCTCACGTGTCCATTGTAGGTGCTTTCAGTGGTGGACAGGGGTCAGCATGGACACTGTGAGCCCCCATACGCAGCAAGCTGCCATGCACTGTGTGTTCTACACCTTTCTATCACAGCAACATTCACTGTTTCACCACTTTGTGCTGCAGTAGTTCTACTGTGGGATCCAACCAGACGGACTAGACTTCACTCCCCACGTGCATCAATGAGCCTTGGGCCCCATGACCCTGTCGCCGGTTCACCGGTCGTCCTTCCTTGGACACTTTTGGTAGTAACCACTGCATAGCGGGAACAGCCACAAGACCTGTGCTTGTGGAGATGCTCTGACCCAGTCGTCCAGCATCACAATGTGCTCCTTGTCAAAGTGGCTCAGATCCTTACGCTGCTTCAACACATCAACTTCAACAACTCACTCTTCACCTGCTGCCTCATATATATATAATATATAACACTATATATATAATAATAATAATATATAACACTATATATAATAATATATAACAATAAATATATAATAATATACAACACTATATATAGTAATAATATATAACAGTGCATATATATATATATAACAACATATATATAAATATATATATATAACAGTATATATGTATATATATATAATATATAACAGTATATATATATATAATAATAATATTTCCCACTCCTTGACAGGTGTCATTGGATGATCAATGTAATTCACTTCACCTGTCACTGGTTTAATGTTGTGGTTGATCGGTGTGTGTGTGCATGTATATATATATATATAATTTATTTTTTATTTTTATTTTTTCTAGATTCAACAACTCAGGCAACAACACAGCAGGACACAACAGGTATTTAAATATAAAGCACTATTGTGATCAGTAAGTATTGCTGCAGATACCGTACCGTACACCATGTTGGTGCTCCTCCAGGTCACAACAAGCACCACTCTAATGTTATTACTGTTTGAGCAAAATGTAGGAGCAATTTTGGAGTGGAAAAGCAAAACGAGCAGTCTATCTTTTAAATATTTACTCCATTAAGTAAAATAAAATGTTTTTAACTCTCGTTAGTTCTGAGCCTGAAATGCATTGAAGGCATCCTCAGTGTCACTTTTCTAATACATCCATCCAACTTTGTTTAATTGGAAACAATTCAAAACACATTTATTTCAACCAGCCCATTTCAAGAAGAGATTATTATTAATATTAATATTATTATTATTATTACTTATTAACACACTGGCATAACCAAATTCTATTGTAAGTTGAATGTCAAAACAAACAAGGTGCAGATAAGGTTTAGGTCTAAAGTCCAAGAAATTTCAAAACAAACATTGGCAAAGCGTGTATATGTGTGCCTGAACTGGGCTGTACATTTTCAAATCTCTAAACTGTAAAAATATGTGATCCAGGGAATTTAGGAAATATTTTCAGCATGATGAAAATAAGCTTTTTTGCTGCTCTGTAGTGAACTAAACCCAAACCTGCAGAATTGATGAAGATCTTATTTTAAACAGATGAGACGACAACCACTGAATCAACTACAACGACGAACGCGACGGAAGCGACCAGACAACCAACAACTGCACTCACCACACGCACCACAACCCAACCATCGACGTCCACGTCAACAACAACCAGCACTGAAACCACCGTCCCTTCAACCAAATCTGCTGTGCCCACTACTACTTCATCTCCTACTACAGCACCTACTACTGCTGTCACCGTGGCGCCCACAACACAAACTACCAGTCCCACTCCCACAGGTGGCTTGATTGGTTGGTGATGGAATGCCATGTTAATAACCACTAATGTTACTATAATTAACTAGATTCTTATTTTCTGGATTTCTATTTCTGTATTTGTCCAAGTCAGTAATCACCCTGTGTATCTAAACAGTAATATTAATTATCGGAACAATAGTCTGTGCAGAATCCATGCTGAGTACTCACTTTCAAAACTGTTATTTAAACATTATCCCATCTCAATCAGATCTCGATTGTGAGATTTTCACTCAGATATTTAATTTAGTGGTCGCGGGTTGCGTCCGCTTGTGGAGACAGGGGAAAATGTTGTTTTAAAAGTCATATTCTGAGTCATTTTCGGGCAAAATACTTTTGCCTCAGTCTTGATTATTTCATTTTATCAACAACGCCATTCGTAATTACGCGCGATATTTGGCCGATATTGGTATTTCTACATGAATAGTAAGATGTGAGTTTACAAGGTGATTGTGTGTTAACATGGCACCGAATCATCAGATGATTAAAAATGGAACCGTAGCTTTGCTCGTTTTATGTTGGATCAGGACTGGACTTGGACATGTCCGTCACCATGGACAAGGACTTCACAGAGCCGCTCAATGATCCAACAAGTGAGGAGTTCAAAGTCCTGAAACGGGACATTGACGCTGTAGTAAGTGACACCATGATCAAGTTTTCTATTTTTAAAGTTCATTTTGTAGCGCGGTGCTTCAGTCATCAACCCTCATTCTCTCACAGTTGCAGGAACAGTATCAAGGGCTGACGGGTTTCCTTTCGGTGTTTGTAACAACGTTCAGGTACGAGAATCTGAGTCTTGTATGAAGCTGACAGCTGGCTGTGAGACAGATTTTCCCAAATGTTGTTCTTATGATCATTTCTGTTTGCTCCTAAAACAGACCAGGAAGTACAATTGCAGACTTTGTAGTGCAAGCAACGTCGTTTGATTCCGAACAACTGTCTCAAGCCAACCGTGGACTCCCTGCGGTGCTGGTGCCCATCGCTCCCGTCATCGGCTCAGTCGCTGCGGTTCACAACAGTGAGTTGTTTAAACACCGAATCACATTTTAAATGTCTGCCTTCCCTCCAGGGCCGTGTGTCCTGCTCTGGATTTCAACGTGTTCCATGAAGCCCGAAAAGAAAAGCAGAAATCATCTCGTCATCAATCTCGTTGGGGCACGCAGCAGCGCACGCCAACCTGTGATGTCAGAGTCCCCAAAAAGAGGCACTCTGACATCACATACCTCCCCGCGGCCCTCCCCTGCTGCACCCCCTTTGTATGCTGCATTACTTGACATCTGTTCAAATGCACCCGAACCACCTGCCGACATTTTTTACTTTTCTCCAAAGGTGGGACCCCGATCAACTTTCCAAGCCTTATCTATACCGGAACAACCCTGACACTGACATGTGGACCTCCTCCAGAAAACATCCATATAGGAAACATCTCTGGCTCATGGAAATTTAAAGGAATGACAATTGAAGGTGGTGAAAAGTTTGAAATATCAACTTCAACTGATAGATCCCAACTGACAATCAGCAGCATTCTTGCATCTGACAGCGGTAAGTGAGAGATAAATAATACCATTTTTTCTACACTTACAACTGCATGATTGATTGTAAAGTGCCATTTGACGCAGATTCACTGTAGATTATCTGAGGGAAAAGGTCAAAGGATAAAGACCTTTTAACATCCAGCTAACCTTGATGACAATGTCTGGGTCCGTCTCTTTTTAATGATTTGTTGGGTTTATAACTTGAACATCCAACACAAAAAGGCTCTGGAGAGTGTTGTAGACCAAGGGTGCAGCAGGTGGTGCACCTTCCACTATGTTTCCAAAAGCTCTGTCTCCCTCTGGAACCCGGTCCAGATGAACCACCAACGTGACGCTGGGTCGGCCCGGGAGACCTTGTCCCGGTTTCAATGTTCCACGTCATAGAAACGATGGGCGTGGCGCCTGCCACATCACCGCCTCCAGTTTGGGTGTGTGCTTGGCATCTGCTGGATGGAGCCAGAGCTTTGTGGATTTGGGCAGCAGGGCGGAGGGAGCCGCCAGCCGGACGGAGGAAGAAGAGACACGCCCACCCGGCTTGAACACCGAGAGACCTATCAAACCAAACTAAGATAAAACATCTTAAAGTCCTCAGATCCTCTCTATGTAAGGATCATTTTCTAAATCAAGACACGATGACATGCCCGTTGGAAGCAGACGCAGCTGTTGAGACGCTAAAGTCTCGAACTGTGTATTTATTTTTCTGTTCATTCATATTGAGCCGGAGGTTTTCTGGAGACACATCGAGCGCCCATTAGCTGGCAGTTTAACCAACCTCCCCACCGAATGTCCTGCAACACAAGTATTTCTCATGTTGTAAATGTATGATCATAGAGTTATTAATGTTATACAGATATACTGTCGCAGGTAGATTGAGGCAAAAACAGGATTTATTGACCAAATAAATATAACCAACTTAGGAGGGTTAGAAAACGAGTGCAAGGGGAAACTTTGAATTGTCTTACTTAAGTATGATAAAACTAAAAATGAGGTCAAGAGAACTTAAACAGGACTTAACATACAGACAACTAGACACCAAACAGACCTGACCAAATGAAACAGGAGGGGACATATTATATAAGGACATAAGCAACCCAAAAAGACATCAGAGGGGTGAAAGAAATATCAGAAACAAAAATGATTGACTCTAAATGTAGAACAAGGGACTAAATAACACAAGGGCACATGTTGAAATAACTGCAAAATAAATACAACATACTAAATCTATAAAAATCTATCATTATGAAAGGAAATACAAAATAACCAACCAACCACCCCCATGATGCTGACCTGGATGGACTCCTCCTGCAGCTGTCTTGGAGTTCTTGTCCTTCCCAGCAGCAACAATAAAATATGTATGTTATATGAAACGTCACCTGTGTGTCACTATGTGTTTTAACTTTGTATGTTCTTATGGATGTCGGGTGTGAAAAGATCAATCTTAACAAACGTAAGGAAAATAAAAAGACGGTAAAACAAACTGTGTGAGCGTGGCAGCGTCCATCACACCGTATGATGTAATGTGATCATACCACATGAAGTGAAGCCACGTTTACAATGAGCTCCTACAAGATGCAGCGTGGTGGTCCTACAAGATGCAGCGTGGTGGTCCTACAAGATGCAGCGTGGTGGTCCTACAAGATGCAGCGTGGTGGTCCTACAAGATGCAGCGTGGTGGTCCTACAAGGAGCAGCATGGTGGTCCTACAAGGAGCAGCATGGTGGTCCACCAGGGCACCACAAGCAGCACTCTAATGTTATATCTATGCTGGACTAACAAATGGTTTGCTTTGTCCCCCATAATACCATCACATGTACATTTAATTGTGTTTGTACATCATTTCAGGTCTCTATGAATGCACTCTGAGGAGCACAGCCCTTAGCTTCCTCCAAAAAGGAACACTCAACCAGGCGGTCATTCAACAAGCTCCCATCCTGCGAGTGCCCAGCCAGGTCAACATCCCGTGCCAGGAGGGAGCAGTAGAACCGCTGCAGTGCTGCGTACAGAGCTCCTTCAGCGCCCAGTGGTTGGACGGAGCAACTGTTTTACCGGCAGGTAACCTCCCCGCCCGATGCTGTCAGCAGTGTACGTCGTCGCAGTTCATACGCCGAGGGATATTTCAACAGCAGCGTGTTTTGTGAATGTCCACAGTCGCCGTCACCGACGGGACGGGTGACAACTGCATCAAGTACGATTACACAGTGAACAACTGCAACCAACTGCAAGACGAGGACGTTGACCTGGTTTGCAGGGTAACAAACCCCCCGGGTTATCAAAAGACAACCACAGTGACCGTCTTCAGAGCAAGTAGGAATAACATTGAAATATGAAAATACTGGTTATAGTGGTTGATATTTCGTATTATTGTTCTTTGTGTCGTTTAATGTCACTGTTGTCATGGCGATCTACCATTCTCTTCTCACTGTACGAGGTGTGAAGTATTTCAGTGAGTTTTAGTTCGAAAATCATAGCTTTGGTGTGATGTCATACTTCATCAGCATCTGGAGTTAATCAGCAGAACCTGTGATGGATGTGGACGTGGCGTCAACCCCCTGTGACCCCGGTGGCGTTTCATGTTTCACAGGTGTCGTGTGCAGCAGCGAGCTGTACGGCAGCGGTCGGGTGGGCGACCTTTCCAAGCCGGGGTGCGACGCCGGCCAGGATGGGAACAGGACGGCAGAGTGTGAGCAGAGCGGGGTGTGGCGCCTCCTGGAGGACACCTGCATCCTCAATGAGATCCTGGACCTTCTCACGCAGTCCCAGGTAGGACGACCAGCACCGTCCTGTGCTCTTCATCCACTGAAGCCTCTTTACTTGAAACACACCACACCAGCTCTCCCCAACCTCTGCTTGTTCATTTGTGATGGTATATAACATATTTTGGTATATTACTACAGTATTTAAGGTATTATAGACTGAACTCAGATTTTCCTGGGGTAGTTTGGGTCCACTTGTTCCCTTAGAGGACAGAGTCACTGCAAATCAAAAGAAAGTTACTGTGAGTGATCACCTTCAGGGGAGTGGTCTCTGCCTCAAGCACAGGGCACCGGGGGGTCATCAGTACATCATGCTATGGCCTTGGCCGACGCCAGATCTCAACCCAGTTGAAACCTACGGGGGAGATTGTACCGATGTGTCGTGCGCTCCGTCACTATCATCAAAACGCCAAATGAGGGAATTTATTTTGGAAGAATGGTGGTGTAGACACCGCTGCTCTGCTTATGACATTCCACTCCACCTCTCCTTCCCCTCCTGGGGATATGGAGAGGTGCATCTCTGCCTGTCTTCAAGACGTTAACGCGTGGATGTCTGCGCACCACCTGGAGCTCCACCTCGACCAGGTGGAGCTCCTCCTTCTCCCTGGGAAAGACTGCGCTGTCGCAGGCCTCTCCGCCGTCGTCGGAGCACAAAGGTTTCTCCATCTCGGACCGCCGAGAGCCTTGGGGTGATTACGTCACCGTCACTACCGGCTCTCCTGCCCCGCCCGCATCACTGTGACGACCTGCTCTCCTGCTGTTACAACTCGCTCCTGCGGGGTTTCCCTCTTACAACATCCCAAGAATACGGTCATACCTGACGAGGGACGCGACACCCGGAGCTGGTCAACGCACTTCTGGTTGCAGTTGTTTTTAGTTGTGCTGTGACTGTGACGTACGGTTGGTTTGATCCTGTATATAGTCTGGTGTTCAAAGCTGCTCACGTTAGAATGTCTGTCTATATTATATCATATATGTTGTTGTTCTTTTTTTCATATATATCATATCATATATATATATATTTTTTTTTTCTTTCTAGAATTTGGTCGAGGCGATTGTTCCGGAATTTGTTGGAAATCTCAGCACTTTGGTTCAGTCGGAATCGCAAGAAATTACAAACTCCTCGGCCACCATCTCTGCCATTGTTGAGATCCTGAACAGCGTTGCAGAGGTTTCCACTGTTGTCACCGAGGCCACCATGGAAGTACGTTCACATCCAAAAAAACACTTCATTGACAGCTCCTGTACAACAAAATGTAGTCAAGTCAAGTCAAGTCAAACTTTATTTATAAAGAGCATTTCATACCAGGACAACACAATGAGCTTCACAAAGAAACAATCAAAGAAAATATATAAAATGTCATATGTGCAATCATACAAACAATCAGTGCAGAATAACCAGATCTCACACACACACACACAGAAGTCAGTCATAGACTGTAGCGAACAGGGAGGTATTTAAGCTGCTTTTAAAAGTATTCAGTGTGGGGGCCTCTCTCAGGTCCCTCGGTAGGGTGTTCCATTCACTTGGGGCATAGATACAGAAGGCAGCCTCTCCTGCTTTAGAGTTGGTACGAACGATAGTTAGAAGACCACTGCCTGTGGACCTGAGAGTTCTTGCTTGTTCGTGTATAATTAGTATTTCTTTTAAATACTGAGGCCATTTATAGCTTCATATACAAGTAGCAGAATTGAGATGATGGTTTTGAGATGGTTTGGACACGTGTGGAGGAGAGATGAGAGTTACATTGGGAGGAGGAGGCTGAGGGTGGAGCTGCCAGGCAAGAGGAAAAGAGGAAGCCAAAGAGAAGCTTGATGGAGGTGGTGTCAGGGAGGAAGATGCGTAGAACAGAAGGTGTTGGAGGCAGATGATCCGCTGTGGCCACACCTAACGGGAACAGCACAAACAGGAAGAAGATACAAGCAGCAGAATGTCAAAATCAATCCTGGTTTCGACAGGAAGCCAATGTAGAGATCTGAGAACAGGTGCGATGCGTTCAAACTTTTTAGTCCCAGTGAGAACGTGTGCAGCCGCATTTTTGATGAACTGTAGCAGTAACAGCTGATTTGGGGAGGCCGGTGAACAGGCCGTTACAGTAGTCTAATCTACTTCTTATGACTGTATGGATTCATTTAAATTGTACAGGTTTGATGTTTGTTAATGCAACACTGCAACTTTTTTTTTTTACTTAAAATTTCAGCTTCAGAATCATTGTGATGGTACACTGACTTGTAATCTGGAGAATGGCAGCTCTGTCAAAGTTGTCGGACCAAGTTTTACAACGGTGGAGTGAAGGTGCAATTACACTGAGAAACTGAAGGGGCGTCAAATCCCAAATAGCAAAAGTTTGATCGTGCTGCTTTAAATCAGTTTAGAATGATCTGAAGGTCATAAATGAGATACGGGGCCGCAACGAAAATGTTGTTGCAAAAATACAAAGTTATTTTCCAAACGTAACTTTCTTGTGTTTTTAGGACCTAAAATTGCACAGCGTCGCTCAATGTTGGAAGTTCAGATGACACTAAATCAGGACATGTTCACACGTTGTGCTTTTTGTGCAGATGGGCAGAAAACATCTGATGCACATTGTTTCCATAACAACAGGCCACGGTGAAGCTGATATGACTTCTCTTCACCGTGATTGGTTGGCTGATTTGAAGTGATTGATGTCATATGTGCTGTTCTGAAGTTCAACAGTTTTTAGCTTTTGGAAGCACATTATATGACCTTCATTTTACCAGATGTCATTGAGATTCACTATCTCTTTAACAACAGAAACCTGAAAACATCATTTTAGCAAATACACAACATAACACATGAAAGGCGGAGCACTGTGGTAGGGACAAACTCCTGCAGTTTTAGGGAGTTTAACCTGTTCCAAGCTGAAGGTCAGAGAACTAAAACAACCTTTCAACTCTGTTCTAACCTCGCAAACTTCCATCAAAACACCACTGTTTGAACAAAATATCCACCCAGGCATTACGTTCTCTGCCTTAGAGCAGTGGACTGCAGCACTTTGCACAACTGCTGCCTCGCAGCAGCTTCCCGTGACACTCCATGTGAAACAGTCGGTAGCAGTTTGGAGAATGATGTCACATGTGAACACGACATGTGAACACGCTGCTCTACCGTTATCATGTCGAATCGAGAGGTGAACGATGCGATGCCGCACTGACAGAAGAGTGTTTTCCCCGACTGCAGGAGATCCTGAACGCGGTCGACGTCGTGGTGTCGGAGGACGCCAACGAGTCCTGGGAGATTTTGAACGCCAACACGACGAGCAACACCAGCTCCATCCTGCTGGCCTCGCTTGAGTCCATCACCGACAACCTGGAGGGGGAATTCACCATCTCCACCGCCCGCATCCTGCTGAGCAGAACCGTCTTCAACGGCTCCTTCAGCGGCGACCTCAACTCCAGCGTCGCCGTAGATATCCCGAACACCGACGCCAACAACGTCTTCATCACCACCATCGCCTTCTCCACTTTCAATATCATTCTGCCGGCCAGGAACGGCAGCTTCAACGCCAGCGACCCCAACGCAACCGTCAGCGACAACATCATCAACGCTGCCGTGGTGCTGATCAGGCTGAACGCCACCGTCACCAACGTAAGCCTGAGTTTTGACAAGCGGAGCAGCGCTCTCACAGAGAATCCGCAATGCGTTTTCTGGAACTTCAGCCTGTTTGACAACCTGGGCGGCTGGGACGACGAGGGCTGCGCCTTCGTGTCCGACCAGAACAACACGGTGACCTGCAGCTGCGACCACTTGACGTCCTTCTCCCTCCTCATGGCTTCCAGCCTTCCCCAAGGCCTGGAAGAGGTTCTGGAGCTCATCACATACATTGGTGTGGGGATCTCCATGTTATGTTTGGTTATTTGCCTCGTCATCGAAGGAATCATCTGGAAGACCGTGACCAGGAACAGCACCGCGTTCATGCGCCACGTCTCCACCGTCAACATCGCCGTGTCTCTGTTGATCGCGGACATCTGGTTCATCATCGGTGCCGCCATAGCAGAGCAAACTGGTGACAGCGGCAAAGTTCCCGTCGACCCGTGCAGCGCCGCCACATTTTTCATTCACTATTTCTACATGGCCATGTTCTTCTGGATGCTCGTGTCCGGCCTGCTGCTGTTTTACCGGACTGTCATGGTCTTCTCCCACATGTCTAAGTGCACCATGCTGGCCATCGGCTTCAGCGTGGGCTACGGCGCTCCTCTCATCATAGCGGTTGTTACGGTGGCATCGACGGCGCCGGGCGGAGGATACATCATGGACAGGGGCGGCTGCTGGTTAAACTGGGAGGAGACGATGGCTCTCCTGGCATTTGTGATCCCTGTGCTCGCCATCATTTTTGTCAACCTCATCATCCTGATCGTGGTGCTTTCCAAAATGCTGAGAAGAGGCCTCGGGGAGTCCGCCCACACGGACGAGAGGAACGCCATAGTGATCATTATAAGGAGCTTGGCCATTCTGTGTCCTTCCTTTGGGCTGACCTGGGGTCTGGGATTGGGGCTTGTGATCGAGCCGTCAAATGAAGGGTTACATATAGCCTTTGCATTCTTCAATTCCTTACAGGTATTTGTATATTTTGGTGTCGTTTCTGGTTTCATTTGAATGTCAGGGTTGCCGTCCGGTTAGATTACAGGAAAGCTGTCGGAAATATGGATATGCAGTACCTGCCGGTGGTCTGTGTAGTCCATAAAAACAAACGCTCCATTACCGTTCAAACTGTCCGGGAAATGTATTTCTTTTTTGAACGATTTCTGTGCAACAGTATTTAAGAATCAATATTTATTTAAATGACATTTGCTTCTCTGGGAACCCTGTGTCAGGTGTTTTGACCGGGTCTTTCATATGAATACATGATACGCTGATTGACTGACAGACCCTTGCAACTAAGGAATGAAGATGAAAGTCGGGCAAAGTGTCCCTTTAAATTTGCTCTGTAAACCTTTTAAACCTTTTGTTTATTTGGGGAGATAAACCCACAACAGGCAGCCAGATTCTTCCAACCAGAGACCAAAGAAAAAAAACAACATTTTCTTGTCATTTTCCCTCCAGGGTTTCTTCATCTTAGTGTTTGGGACTCTACTGGATGCGAAGGTAGGCTGCGTTGAGCATAGTAGCATAGTAACCAATTGCCAAACTTTCACAGTTACACTAAAATGTGTTTTTTAAGTTCCTAAAGGATGAACTGTGAATGCTTGTATTATGTGCACTGGAACAGAAAGGTAAATATCTGGTGAATAAATCTGAAACCCATGACTTTTGACTGTTCCTATAGATCCGTGCTACTTTGTGCAGAAAACCTCCTGTTTCCAGTTCTGGGTCCAATCCGACCAGAGTAAGCACCTGTTATATACATTATATATGTATTATATATTTATACATTTGTTATCTATTTATTGTTGTTACCCAACATTTCAGGTCCTGTAGAAATTAATTGACAAATTATTGGTCAAAACGACTTCAGTGATAAAACTCTTGATGGATTGTTCCGTTGTGTTTTGTTGTCACTGCAGACTACAAGCGGAGGCATTTCCTCCACCACTGGATTTAACTTCCTGAACAGAATTCGTCGAGGACGATGTGAGTTTTTGCTTTTTTATTTATTTTAATTTTTTGAATGTATTTTTAAATGTGCTTTTGTGTTTTTGTTTGAAAGCTCTTCCTGGACAGCAGATTCACCATTCCTTTGTTTCCGGCTTTTTAGATATCTACCATGTGTCAAACGCTGCAAACTCAAGCAGTTCAGGTGGAACGGAATCATTCATGAATATCTAAATGTTGTAATTGTTGTAATGTTGTAAAGTTGTAGATGATGCAATGTTGGAGGGCAGTTCAACACAGAGCCACATACATTTATTTTTGATTATTTACATTTTTATTTTTTTCCTTTTAGTTTGATTTGCCAAATCATGTAAATCACATTGTCATTTCATGTCATGGTTCTATAAACAAGGAAACAAATGATTTAATCATTACAAGGTTTAAAGGTGCAGTGTGTAGGATTTAGCGCCATCTAATGGTGAGGTTCCAGAGCCAACCCACCGAACACCCTCCTCCCCATGGTGCTGTAACATGGGGGTGTAACATGGGGGTGTAACATGGGGGTGTAACATGGCGGTGCAACATGGCGGTGCAACATGGGGGTGTAACATGGTGGTGCAGCATGGCGGTGCAACATGGCGGTGCAACATGGCGGTGCAACATGGCGCTGTAACATGGCGGTGTAACATGGGGGTGTAACATGGTGGTGCAACATGGCGGTGCAACATGGCGCTGTAACATGGCGGTGTAACATGGCGGCCTCTGTGAAGCGTACCCGCTCCCAATGTTGATACAAACGTCTCATTCTAAGGAAACACCAACACAACGATTCTTATTTTCATGGGATTATACACTGATTAAAACATACTTATGAATATTTTATTCCATTTCTGCCGAGTCTGTTACATTAGACACACTGCACCTTTAAGCACTATATATATATATATATATATATATATATATATATATATATATATATATAAAAGATACACAGTTGTGTACAGTAATCGTGTACTATTTGTTTCTTTTAAAAAGCTGTGATTCCAGTGAGCGCTGGTTGTCTGTTTACTCAGCTGAATGTAGGTTTGTTTTTCCTGAATCATCTGTTCTTGAAGTCTTATTAAAAGATGTCAACGTGTGCTATTGAAGAGGTTATTATAGTGATTATCCTGGTGTTGTTTGGATTTAAATGCACTTTATTCTTTCTCGTGCGGAAATGTTTTTATCATCTATTTGATCCAGAAGCTGAGTGATCATCACTCAGTTTTCAGAAAAAACAGACTTTATTTATCACGCAACACACCACACTACAACACATGCTTGCACACACACACATACATGCACATGCTTTGATGGTGCTGGTGAAATGGATTCTCTGCATTGAACCATCCTGGCTTGTCCTTCCTCCGGGGGCACAGCCAGGAGCAGTGGGCAGCGTACGTGGACGCGCCCGGGAACCAGGTGATAAGTGTCCATCGCTGGTCACACCATGATGGTGCATGTTTTTGGTGGGGGTCCTTACTGACGTGAGGTGGAGGAAACCCCATGTGAACATGGGGAGAACATGCAAACTCCACACAGAAAGGCTCCTGTTTGGGAGATAACCCACCGGAGCACGGTGCCAACAGCGCCCCAGGCGGGAATCAAACCCAGGACCTTCTTGCTGTGAGGCAGCAGTGCAATGCACTGTGCCACCGTGCCACACGGTGAAGAGAACAGAGAACAGGCCGTTGGAAATGGAGGCCAAACCCCAGCCCAGAACGCAGAACCCAGAACCCAGAACTCAGAGCCCAGAACTCAGAACACAGAACCCAGAGCCCAGAGCCCCGAACTCAGAGCCCAGAACTCAGAGCCCAGAACTCAGAGCCCAGAATGCAGAACACAGAACCCAGAGCCCAGAGCCCAGAACGCAGAACACAGAGCCCAGGACTGATGCTGATGTGATGTGCAAAATGTTGACATTCTTAATAAAAGATGCCTTTACACGAGTGTTGGTAGTAGTTTTGTGTGTTTGCTGTAGGACGACGGTCCCTTCAAAGAGTTTGAAATGTGGAAGCAGAGCTGAGTGATGTGGATAAGGACGGGATCCTGATCGGTGCATCGTCCGATAAGAAGATACTGTAATAATAGAGCTGTATCAGCAGGTTACGGAGGTGTAACTCTGGACGGGCGGGGCCCCTCAGCAGGCCCCTCCCTCTTCCATAACAAACATTTAAATATCCTTTGTGTTATTGTGCGTCATTTATTAAATACTTTAAGATCTTACTGAAAAGGATGGACCTCATATCTCAAGACGCGTCATTTCAGACGAATGGTGCCAATGTTTTTATTTGATTCATCCGTTTTTATTAATATTGCAAACACACAAGTCAAGCCCAGTTAGAAGCCTCTTTATATTATTGTATTTCAATTGGAAACAGTATATTTTTCTAAGTTGTACATTTTATATTGAAAATATACATGATACATGAGGTGCTATTATTATTATTATTATTATTTTTCATATTGCACACTTGCAGGTAAAAATCGTTTCAATAAAATTAACGTCAATAATTATTTTGCGTGAACGTCCCAGACATCACACCGGAAACGGGAGCTTTTAACTTGAAGAGCCTGGTTTCCAGGCGGAAGTGGTCAGTGTGGGTCGGTGTGTGCGGGGGACGCCGCGAGACGCCGTCAGCGCTGCGTGGACATGGACTGCGCCCCGCGCGACGGCGTTTTCAGGTTTCTAGGGCGGTCAACGGTCACATCTCGGTCCCATTTCTCCAGCTCCAGCCTCTGGAACAGTCACTGACGGTGTTTATCTTCGTGGCGGCGGCTGTGGCAGCTCTGCCTCCCGCGGCGTCGGTTTGTTTACGCGCCGTGGGGCTCGAAGGTCGCGGGGAAACGCTCTCGAACACATTCGTCATCACACGTGGATTGTGAAGGTTTAACGAGTCAAAGCGAAGGTGCGGGACGGCGCTCGTTCGGGGATAACGTGAGGGAAACGGGCTCTGACGTCACAAAACGGCGAGTCACGCTGTCCGGAGGCTTTTATTTTGAAAGTGTGCCCATCAAAACGTAATGCTTTTATTTTGAAATTCCACATCGTCAGGTAGTATTGCCTTGTTTAGTTTCATTATCAAAGTTATTAAATATCGAATTCAAGTATTCATATATTATGTCAGATTCCAAAGTCCACTTTATTTCTCGTGTATATATTGTAATTGTACTAGATAATTTATTGTTGTTACATATTGTATATGAGTATACTGCCACCGCTGCATCATAACACCCACGTTACCATGGTTACAGTCAACTAAGAAGAAGACGCTCCAGAGCTCCGGTTTGGACGTGGTGAAGCCCCGCGGCGCCGCCATGTGGAGGATCAACGCTCCGCTAGGGAGGAACGGGCTGATCGGCGTTGCCGTGGGCGCCAGTGCCGGCCTGGGTCTCATCGCCTTCATCGTCTACAAGGGGCTGATGAGGACCAGGAGGCGGCTGGAGGCCCCGTACGCAGCCTCCAGACAACCGGAGGCCCGGGACACCGCCCCGGCATCGAGGCTGTCTAGCAGCTCAGGGGAAGCGGTGCTGTTTCTGGATCACCTGGAGGCTCATGGTAAGGACCAGCACCTCGGCTTTGGGGGCTCCCTGTGTCGGGGGCTGCAGGGGAGATGCTGCAGGGGGCCAGTGTTGTTTTCCTTTTTACACACACACACACACACACACACACAGACCAACCCACCGATCAGCCACAACATTAAAACCACCTGCCTAATATTGTGTAGCTCCCCCTGTTGCCACCAAAACAGCTGTGAGGTGGAGGCAGTGACTCCACCAGACTCTGAAGGTGTCCTGTGGTATCTGGCACCAAGACGTTAGCAGCAGATCCTTTAAGTCCTGGAAGTTGGAGGTGGGGGCCCAATGGATCGGGCTTGTTGTTCCAGCACATCCCACAGATGCTCCATTGGCTCGGACCCTGACCCCGCCCATCCACATGATGTAGAAGAAAAGGTGATTCATCAGACCTCCACCTTCATCCATTGCTCCATGGTCCAGTTGTGACGCTCACGTGTCCATTGTAGGTGCTTTCAGGGGTGGACAGGGGTCAGCATGGACACTGTGAGCTCCCATACGCAGCAAGCTGCCATGCACTGTGTGTTCTACACCTTTCTATCACAGCAACATTCACTGTTTCACCACTTTGTGCTACAGTAGTTCTACTGTGGGATCCAACCAGACAGGCTAGACTTCACTCCCCACGTGCATCAATGAGCCTTGGGCCCCATGACCCTGTCGCCGGTTCACCGGTCGTCCTTCCTTGGACACTTTTGGTAGTAGCCACTGCAGTAGTTTCAGTTTGGTCCGGAGGCTGATGTGCTGCTGTTGTTTACGCAGCCTATGCGAGGACTTAGTCTTGTCCATCTTTCTGTACGCATGTGAATCATGGACTTTGACAGCAGAACTTCAGAGAAGGATACAGGCGCTTGAAATGAGATGTTTCCGCAGAATACTGGGCATCACATATATGGACCACATTGCCAACGCAGAGGTCCAAAGACGGATTACAGCAGAAATAGGCCAATATGAAGAGTTACTGACAACTGTAAGGAGAAGAAAGATGCAATGGTATATTACCAGAAGCAGTGGTCTCCCAGAGATAATACTCCAGGCAACAGTAAGAGGCAGAAGAAAGCGAGGCCGACAGAAAAATATTTGGGCAGAAAACATCACAGAATGGACAGGAAAGAACTTTGCCACGACCCAGACCCTTGCCCGCAACGGAGACGTGGAGGAGGACAGTAACCAGCTCCATCATGCAGCGCCCCTACGACCCAGAGGGTTACGGTACATGAGATGAGATGAGAACCACTGCAGAGCGGGAACAGCCACAAGACCTGTGCTTGTGGAGATGCTCTGACCCAGTCGTCCAGCATCACAATGTGCTCCTTGTCAAAGTGGCTCAGATCCTTACGCTGCTTCAACACATCAACTTCAACAACTCACTCTTCACCTGCTGCCTCATATAATAATATATAACTATATATAACTATATATATATATATATATATATATATATATATATATATATATATATATATCTATATATATATATATATATATATCCCCCCCCCCCCCCCCCCCCCCCTTGACAGGTGCCATTGGAACCAGATGATCAATGTTATTCACTTCACCTGTCACTGGTTTCATGTTGTGGTTGGTCTGACCAGTCAGATTGCCTTGTCCTGTGTTATAGAAGATGTTATATCAGGACTCTGGGTATGAAAAGTAATTTTTATACTTAGGAGTACATTTGTCGCACCACTGCATGGCACAGAAATTAAACCTGATTATATCATTGTTCTTACTGTCTCATCTTGATATCAAGTGGGCTGGGGTTGTGTGCGTGAACATGACTGAATAAAACGATTAGAGCAGTGGTTCTTAACCTGATTGGAGGTACTGAACCCTGCAAGCTTCATCAGTGCATTCACCGAACCCTTCGTAATTGGAAAAATAAAATATGATTACTTCAAAACATAGGTATATATTTTATAAGTGCACAAAATGAACCATGCATCTGTTGCACACAAAATCACTGTGTTCAAAGAACAAAACCAACAAAACATGAATTTCACACAAAAACATAACTCAATGAATATTTACTGCAAATCAATGTGACTTTTGCTGTTGCCTTTCAGATACAAGTTCAGAAATGCGCCGCTTCACCTTGCCAAGTGCCACACTCAGATCATTTTCGCAACAAAGTCTGTTTCTTTTCTTAGTTTTCATGTCTGCCGTCCTCGAAAAGGACTGCTCGCAAAGATAAGTTGTAATAAGCGGTGTGAGCATCTCAAGGGCTTTCTGAGCAATAAGAGGGTGTGGTACCATTTGGTGACACCAAAACCTTGAGAGCGTTTGAGTTGCTGCTGAAGCTGGCTCTGCTGAAGTTCAATGATTTCGTCGAGGTATTCATCGTTGACATCTGCTGTCGCAACACTAAACGTGAACGGCTGTCTCACCCACACTGGATATGACTCTGGTGGGGAAGTATCCGTCGAGAGACTTTGCGAGCTCATCTAAGTGCGTGGCTGTTCTGCTGTGCTGCTTCAGCTCCCCAGGTACAGAAATGTCTCCAATTCCAGGCACGTCTTCGATCTTACTTACACCGTCGTCCAAGAGGGAAAGTTTGCAAAGTTATCATTCTCTGTTCGTTGTTTCCATAAAGGTAGCTTTTCAGGTTTACTTCCGCTTCGATGATGTTGACTCCACCGCCCTGCATCTGTCGATTGAGATGATTGAGAGCATCGAAAGATCGACCATGTACGCCAAAATGAGAATTTTCGAAGCAATCTGCGTGGCGATGTTGGTACTCTCGCAAAAACAGGGCTAATTCCACACGCATGGCAAAAACAGCATTCAGCACCTTTCCCCGGGATAGCCACGGAACGTTAGAATGGTACAGAAGTACCTCGAATTCAGAGCTCATTTCCTTACACAGCTCTTTGAAGATGCAGTGCTTCATAGCACTATTTTGCACGTGGTTCACATGTTCAACTACAATTTTTAGTACTTCTGCCAGTTTTGGAGGCAAGGTTTTTGTTGCCAACGCGTGCCTGTGTAGAAGACAGTGCGTAACAACGATGTGTGGTGCATCAGATTTCACCAGCGCTCCAAGCCAGAGTGTCATCCCAGCATGGCTGGAGCTCCATCCGAACAAACTGCAGAAACCATATTCCACGACAGATCGTTGTCTCTGAAGAAGTCATCCATGAGTTTCTTCACAGGGACTGCCTTGGTTGTTGTGGTAAGAGGCTTACAAAATAAAAAATCTTCCTTCATCGCGTCGTCTTTCATAAGGTGTCATTTGAAAGAGGAATTTGGGACAACTTATCTTCAGCAGCTTTTCCCAGCATGATATTCAGCATTTTCAATGCAGCTGGTTTTACGAGTTTTACCAATGGTGTGTGGTTTGTCCTGCTTTGCGAACAGGTACGCTACTTTGTACGATGCTGCGAGGATCGGTTTGTCGTGTTCCTTCAGTTTTGCCAGTGCTAGACTAGAATTGCTCAACTTGGCATTGCAAATCATGCATTGAGGACGCTGACTCCCATCACAGCCACAAGTCGACGACTGAGCGCACCAAGTTCCCTGCAACACGGATATCAAAGCCAAGCAATGTGGCATGATCAGCTGCAGCCAATGATGGCCAAGCGGAGTGTGACATCAGGAATAATACGATAAATACATACAATTTATTTTGTGTAACATTTTTACTAAGCAACTAAATATTTGTAATCGAACACGGCAAAGAAAAATTGTGTGTTGCCAAATTGTCGGCAGCCAATTGTTTGACAGCCGACAAAAACGGCCCAACGTTGCTAGTGTGAACCGGGATATACTGTGTGTGTCTTGACCCCTGCCAAACCCCTCAGAGTGACTCAACGAACCCCTGGGGTTTTGATCGAACCCAGTTTAAGAACCACTGGATTAGAGGGTGTCTGGGCGTCCTCAAAAAGTGTTGAATGTCTCAAATTCAGTTTTACAAATATAAGCCCTTAAAAGTCATAAATGTCAATGTGTGTGCTCTTATTTGAAGTTCCACTTAGCAGGAATGATGCCGATGTTGATTAGTACTTTTAATGACACATTTAAGAAAAAGAAAAAAAAGCCGTCCCATCCCCACCAACCGCTCTGCAGCTAACCTGTCAAACGTCCCTGTCTCCGCCCCCCAGAGGTGGAGGTCCAGCAGCAGGCCCTGGCGGCGGTGGAGGCGGTGGTGCAGGGTCTGTCCCCGGAGAAGCAGGAGGAGCTGAGGAAGCAGCTGGACGAGCTGCTGAGCAGCGTGGCATCGCTGCGCTGCGAGGTGGCAGAGGTGCGCGGCACCATGCAGGGCCTGGCGCGGCAGATCATCCAGGATGTCAAGTGAGTCCCGACACCACCCGCCTTCACAGGTGGTGGCTATGCTTGAGAAACACGCATCAGCTTTTGGCTGCAAGGTTTTGATCATTTTATAATTGAATGAGATCATTGGATAACTTCATAGATTAATGGCTCTAAAGATGCGAGGCAGCCAGATCACACAAGACTGTTATGGTGGAGGCACTTTAAAAAGACGAAAGAACCACCGGAGAACGTCCCACAACACTTATCACAATATTCAACAAGAACGGTTTACTTCTTAAATGTCACTCCATGCCACTGCCACTAGGGGGCACAGAGTGATTCCGTGTCACCTATTTCCAGAGCAAGTTGCCGGAAACAGAAAAAGACAGAACAACAGTGGTGGCGGTTAGGGATGCCACGGTGAGGAATTTTTCGCACCGGTTAATAAACTCAGGACAACACCGGTGTGGCGGGGGAGGTGGAGTGTTGTTATGCACACTGTAGCTTGGGTGAATTTAAAGATGAAAACACGAAAAGGAGGTTGACCTGGAAACAGAGGTGGAGGTCTGGCCCTGCCCACACTGTGGCTTTTGTACCAATCGCAACAAGGTTTTCTCTCAGAGAAGAAGACCACGTTCACCTCCAGGGCCTTGAACTGAGAACACGAAGGAACACAAATCACTGCCTCATTTTGTTCTTCTGAACATGTCATTTTGGTCAAAAAGTTCTGCTTCTTTTTAAGTATGCCTCCAGGTCTTGAGTGACTGGGTTTTGTACAGATCAGGCAGCAAATGGTAAAAGGAAAAAATAAAGCAAAATTTAGGTAAAATATACCAACTAAGAAAGATCTGTAATAAACAGTAGAATGTACTGTGTCAATGTGCTCATTGTTTATTATAAAAGGAGTGCAGAGGGTGGAGGGTGTTAATAGTAGACGGAGAGACTCTGAACCGTGTAAGTTCAGAAAACGTGACGCTTTATTGTAACGACAGTTTCAGAGCAGAGACGTTACAGTAATTTGTAATCTGTGAAATGTGAGGGTATTTTAAATAAGCCTCTTGTCAAGTCAGGTGGGATGACAGTGGTTGACAAAGCTCTTTGCTGCCATCCTCACAGGGCTCATGTCCACATCGTTGTCACATTCCATCTGCTTCTGCAGCGAGGATCAATGATCATCAAACCACTCAAACTGTGAATGCCTCGCGTTCCACTTGTGGAAACCCCTCCTGCCACCGTGTGGGGCGGTGGCTGAGGGGGTAGGAGCGGTTCGATCCCCTGCTCCCCCTGGCAGCCAGAAACTGAAACCCTCTCTGCTCCAGATGAGCCTCACGTGGCGGCGTCCATCGGTGTCTGAATAATGAAGTCGCTCGGGACGTAACTTGTGGGCAAATCGTCCGACCGTCAAAACTAAAGGAGCCGACGTGGGGCAGGATTACAAGTCTACGTCCGGGTTAAATACAATATAAACATTCACTTTTGGTACTGCAGGTTTTGTCCAAAATTGCGACACAGCAGAGACCATTCACAGAGCTGACGTGTGTGTATTATTTCCATAGATGTATATATTTCAAAGTTCAATTTCTTAATTTTTTTCTTCCGTATCTTTAATTTCTCTTTATTTTGAGGTATATTCCCTGTGCTGCGCATGGAGTCCTTCCCTGTGTATGAAACGTGCTTTAGAAATAATGTTGGCCCTGCCTGGTGAACCTTACCTGCTGTAGCTGTAACGGCGGCCGCGGGGCGTGGTCCCCCCCTCCCCGGTGTTTCAGGAAAGGAATGGAGGAGAGCCAGCGGGCGCGGCGCCGCCGCTACGTCGTCCACAGGGAGCGCACCGACTCCATGAGCTCCAGCTCGGTGTACTTCACCGCCAGCCAGGGCGCCGCCAGCTCGTACGGAGGGGACACCAGCGAGGGGGGGTACGTCACGCCGGGGGGGGGAGGGGCAGGCGGTGATGTTGTTGTACATGTTGACCAGCGTCGTCATCATTGGCAACAACTGGTGATGTGTTGATCTGTCCTAATGTGGGGTCGTTATTCAGTAACTACAACTGCTGTGTAGCCTGCGGCCACTGAGCTGGTTATGTTTTGGATTTATGGGAGTTGGTCCTGGCAGGAGGGCTGGACCCTCTGTGCACTGTAAAACAGGAAGTTGGTGAGGAATGTTCCTACCCAGGTGACAGGAAGTGGCCTTGCTTATGAGGCAGAGCCGCTCTGTCGGTGTGTTGTGAAAGCAGCTTTCAGTAGAGCCTCCCCAACACCTGCACATCTTCGTATCTCAGATACTCGACGGCCTACGCCGACTCGGACTACACGGACCGCGACACGGACCGGGAGGAGGGCGACAAGGAGCGGGAGTCTGAGGAGGAAGATGAGGAGGAAGACGAAGACCAGAGCTGTGCCACGGTGCTCACCCTGCGACAGGAGGAGGAGGACGACGATGAGGTGGAGGAGGAGGAGGAGGAGGTAGGAATCGACACTTCTGTTGGCTCGGCTGGGGCTGACCAACCCATTAGCAGTTTGATCCTTCTGGGTGCTGCTATCACACCGGTGCGTTCCTCTCAAGGTGGAGGAGGTGCAGCCCTCTGGAGAGCGGCAGGTGGTGACGGAGGCTCCCAGTGGAGAACTGGCTCTGCTGCTGGCTCAGGTGGACATCCTCCACACGGGAGACGCCAGCCTGAAGGAGGAGGGCTTCCGTCTGCTGCTGGCCAACAGGCCTCAGGTGACAAGATCAAACTTTATTAATCCAGAGGGAATTTCAGGCGTTGCAGCAGCAGAAAACAGTGCAAGAGATAAAGATAAAAACACAAACTGTTTGTACACTGTGTGTAGTCAACTCATCGTTCTAATATCTCTACACTGAAAATTCTGAAAAGAACTCATGAAATTCTGCTTCTTGTTCGTATGGCATGGCCTCCCTCTCTCCTCGCTACATCTCCTGTTTGCTTTTTAACTGAGTCAATCAGAACTCTGGGGCGTCTGCCTATCGCTGTCCCCAGAGTTAAGATCCAAATTTGGAGAATCTGGTTTTAGTTATTCTGTTCCTCCACCTTCTGGAATACTGGGAGCACACGAGGCCCGACACCATCAATATTTTGAATCAGGATTAAAAAGCTTGCTGTCTCCATCTGCGTTGGAGAATCTGCTTTTGTGAGGTATTTGCGTGAATCTTATAGTGTCACCAAACCGGATCTCGAACTTAAACGACACAATATGTTGAAAAATGTCGCTATTTGATACCATTCACTCAACATTGAGAGTATACATTTTAAAATTTGGAATAAAAGATAAATATAACAAGATGACCACAAGGTACAAGCAGCAACAGCAGAATGACTGTAGTAAACAATAACAATGATTACAACTTTTTAAAACAAAAATAAACAGTATTGTTCTTGAGGTGGTGCACTTGTTGAAAAGACATCACACATTCACATCTCTGCTTCTATTTTGGATTTCCTTATGTGTTTATGCTTTGATATTCCCCTCTGGTTGTATCAAATTTTTCGATTTTAAATAAGTAAACAGTTGCTGTCGGAGAGAAGAGCGAGTGAGAGAGCAGCTGGTAGCGATGTATCACTGGTGTGGAAAATGAGTATTAAAACATTTTCAAATATTCAGAATCAATATTTTTGACAACGTCACGGCAACAGCCACAGGTGAGGACCGCTTGATCATCTTTGCCGTTGTTTCATCTGTGCAGACTTGGGTGGGATTGTAGATCTGTACTTGCGATACTATCATATGTATAATTAAGAGATTGTATCGTTTTAAACAGGTGGTATCGACAAAGTATTGATACTTTGTGTGTTTGAACAATTGTAAGTCGCTTTGGATAAAAGCGTCTGCTAAATGTAATGTAATGTTTCCACCCCATACCACTTTTGACAACCTTAGTATGTACACATGTTCAGTTGATTCTTTTCCTGTACATGTACAATTGATGCTGATGTAACTTCTGTCTCTTTGTCGCCGTGGCTTCAGTATGGCGACAGCCGGGAGTTTCTATGGCGACTGGCGCGGGCCTACCGTGACATGTACCAGTCCAGTGACGACAGAGAGCAGAGGAGGACGTACGCACAGCAGGGTAACTCACTCTCTCTCGCTTGATCTCGCTCTCAGTATTTAGAATGCAGGGCTCCATGTAGTAGGGGTGTAGTCAGTCTGTTGTTTATCCAGCTGCTGTTAGTGAGGATGAGAAACTGATCTCAATGCACTGATTCCTCCCAAATGACGCAGCCAAACAAAAAACATTCAACTCAGAGAAAACTTTACTCACTTTATCCCACATTTTGTACATTTTCTCTGATTGCTGTTCTTATTTTCTGTGAATACGAGCACATGCTCGTTCAATACACCGGCAAGTGTGAAGTAGATGGATGAACGGTCGAGTTAATAGGACACACATACATAGATAAATGTCTTCATCTTGTATGTTTTCTTATTTTGCCGCAATTAATCTAGGCTGTTGAGTCCAGGAACACGAGGGCCGCGATGGTGTTGGTGTGAAATGTTCTTCAAAGTAAATGAGGGTGTGTTGTGGCGCCCCCTGCAGGGCGGGAGGAGGCGGAGGTGGCACTCAGGAAGAACGGTCTGAACGCCAAGTGCCACAAATGGTGAGAGGACGGTTCCTGATGTTTCGGAGTTGTTGACGGGGAGACGGGATATCAACACACACACGTTGTTCTCTACGTTTGAGCTGTGTTCTGCGGTGAGACGGTGTTTTGTCTGTTTGTGGTGTAGGTTCGCGGTGCTCTCAGGTCTCACCTCGCAACACGACAGCATGCACAGCAAACTGAAGAGCAACCACATTCTGAAGGTAACTGCAGCACCTTACAACCTGTGTACCAGGACATCACCATGTTGACGTGAAAGTTCCAGGAGGATGTGAAATATAAACAGTTAGTCATTGTCGTCCAGGCTTTGTACAAAGACTTCTGGAAACTTTTCAGTTGCTCTGCTCGTCACATCCATTAAATGTACGGGGGATTTATTTTGTGTGTCAGACTATTATTATTATTATTATTATTATTATTAATTATTTATTTGTAGGGCTGTAGCGGACTCAAAACCCTGTGTACCGCTGTACTTTACTACTAATTAGGACAGCACAGAGTCAGTCTGGGCTCATTTCAAGGTTTCCACTGAACTTGAATCCATTGGAGGTGACACCTCAGCCGCTATAACGTACCTAATGTCCTGTCACATCCTGGCTCTGTGTTCAACATACTTGATGTCCTGTCACATCCTGGCTCTGCTGTAACGTACCTAATGTCCTGTCACATCCTGGCTCTGTATTCAACATACTTGATGTCCTGTCACATCCTGGCTCTGCTGTAACGTACCTAATGTCCTGTCACATCCTGGCTCTGTATTCAACGTACTTGATGTCCTGTCACATCCTGGCTCTGTGTCGGTGTTGAATAGATCCTCAACGTGGTGGCTTTATTTGCGTTTCCTCTCTCGCAGAAACACTTGGACCGAGCCATCGCGCTCCAGGACGACGACGCCCTTTGCTTCTACCTGCTGGGACGCTGGTGCTACGAGGTACGGCCCCCCGGGCCCACACTTGGACCTCCTGCAGCGCGTTTAGGTTCCGTCCAAAATCACAATGCTGGTTTATCCTGAACGGAGGTTAATACTGAAATATCATGAAAACCCTGTAAAAAAAAACTGTGGAGTCCTGCAGCCAACGTTAAATACTTGTTGTAATGCTGTGGAACAAGGTAGATACCAGGGATGCACGTCTGCAGTGGCTGGTCGTTCAGTGTCTTACCACAGTTTGGGGGCCACGGTAACGCCACAGAATCTGTATTTTTATATTTAAGAGAAAAGATAAGTTGAAATGTTTTTTAAACTGTTTTTTTTAAAATAGTAATCATAAATAACTAGTGGAAAGCGCTGTGTATATGACTGAGGGGGGAGACGGGGTTAAAGGTCATTGGGGGTTGTTATAATTTGCATAAGTTCATCTGATTGGAAGGAAGGTGTCCGGGATAGTGGATAATTCAGATATAATTTTTTGTTAATATTTATTTATTTATTTATATACATATTTTAAAAACATTTCAGAATAAAAATCAATAACACCAGTACTTTAGTTATTTATTTTAGTATAGAACAGGTATAAACAGTATTTTTCCACATAAAAGCTCAGTCAGACCAGTGTGTGGTGCCTTCACTTTGTGAACCTGATGTGACAGTGGGTGTGCTCCTTTTCAGACGGGGCACCTCCCAGCGAGGGAGGAGCTTAGGATATCTCTTCATGGAGGGGAAACATTTGCCGGCGGCAGGAGACGGCAACTTAAACAAACAACATAAAACTGTAAAGCTTGACAAAAAAAAGAAGGGCTCCTCACCCAGCGAGACTCTGCTCCTTCATTTGTACAACAAACCGGATCATTCGTGAACGACCCGACACTACAATATGTGGAAGAGAGTGTCTGAAGAGAAGTTGGTGATAAACAGAGACAAGCACGTCCCAGGGGTTGGGGTGGATTTCTACTGTGATACCGTTAAACCGCGGTTCACCTGTGGGTGTTGAATAAGGAGGTGTTATCAGCTTTCATAACACACCCTGTACCGTTTTACACCTTATTACACCTTTCAACATCGGGAAGGAAATGCAGTCATCGGATTGGTTAATATTTGACCAATAAGGTCGTTAGTACCCAAATGTTGAGGGCTCATTCTCGTTTTTCGTGCTGTGCCTTTATCTTTACCGCATGGTATTCTGAGGAACCACAGGGGGCAGTAGAGACTAGTAAACAAAGAACACTAAACAAACATGGCTGTGTTCATGTTGGAGGCAGGAGGACGGCGTATGAGCCCGAGTCCTGACCAAAGGATTAACTCAGCTGTTGAATTATGCTCGCTCGGTTCGCTAAAAAGAAATGGAATAAACAAACAGCGATAAAACTTTCCCTTTTACCTGTAAACTGCATCAGAACTTTCTGAGCTGTTGTCTCTGCTTCAAAAAGTGACTGGAACAAAAAAAACGGTTCCACTGCGCTGTCGCTTCAGAAAGATGAAAAACAGGTTGTTTTTTTTTCAGGAATGTGGATTTAGACCAAAATAACAGCAGAGCAGAGACGGAGCACAGAGCAGACCACACCACTCGAACAACTCCCTGATGCTCTTTTCGTTTCCTTGCTGCAGGTGTCATCGCTGGGCTGGTTGGAGAAGAAAGCAGCTGCTGCTCTGTACGACCATCCGCCCTCCTCCACCCTCCACGACGCCCTGGAGAACTTCCTCAAGGTGCAGAGCGACGCCGTTTCGCCCCATTCCACACCGAGCTGCTCCCCGTTCCTCCGGCTAATCTCTCTTCTCCATCTTTACCTTTTGTGGTTCAGGCGGAGGAACTGAATCCAGGATTCTCCAAAACCGTCAGGCTTTACATCGCAAAGGTGATAATCCCGAAGAACTCAAAATGTGTATATTTTATTATTTATAATCTTCTCTGCATTTTTCGGGGTAAAAGTATCTGAAACACGGCAACCTCAGTACGTGCAGACATGGTTGAGGTCTCCTTGGTACCAGGGTGTTTCAGACATCTTGTTGGCGATATTGATCAAACTACATTTGGAACAAGTCGGTGAAAAACTGTTTGCTACGACCCGCGGCTCTTTGAAATAAGATTCTAAAAGAGTATTTCAGTAAATTGGGTGTGAGACATCGTCTGCAGTGTTGGGAACAGACTTTCCCGTCAGACACGTCAGGCTGAGTAGCCCTAGTGTAGACAGACCAGCTGACGTTGCGTTCAGTGGAAACTAACTCTGCTGCATTTCACAAAAGCCCCAAAAAGGGATCTCTAACAGAAGGCCTTTCCGCACCGCAGGAAGTTCTAAGAACCGTGTGCACGGCGTCATCCAGGAACCATGGTAGTTGTTGAAACAACGTTATTCAGGGACAGTGACTCTTCTAAATGTTCTGTCCTTTCAGTGTCACAAGGAGCTGGGGAACCTGTCCGAGGCCAGGAACTGGGCGCAGCTGGCCTTCAAGATGGCCGCCACCAACCTTGTGAGGCTTCACTCTTATCTGTCCCTCATTCTCCCTAAAATCTAAAGTCACCACTAGAAACAGGATGATTCTTCTGAAAATGAAACGCTAACCTCAAACCGTCTCAGGAAGACAAACAGTTATTTGGAGTGAGACGCTCAGTGCCGCTCTGTCCCTCAGGAGGAGGACGCCGCCGAGCTGGAGGCGGAGCTCCAGCTGCTCTACGGAGGATGCTGATTGGTTGGCTGCGCGCTATGAAACCCTCCCTCCCCTCCTGCTGTGGTTGGTGCAGATGACTGTCACTGTGATGATGCAGAGTTCTTACAAGTTATTTAATGGTGTGGTGACCTCCCCGTGGGGAGTCACCCGTTGCTTTGCCTTGTTGTTTATGTAGCGTTTCCCTTTTTAAATTTGAGAAGCAGCTGTTAGCCCGGAGGGTGGAGCAGGAAGAAAGGCGGGGCTTGAACACTTAATAGTTGTTTTATATTCTGTGATTTGGTTTTCCGGGTCCAGAGCAGTTTTCAGAGTGATTGTAGATTTAGTGATTTGTTCCGATAACGATGCAGGTTTGAGAAAATAAGACGTAAAGTCCTATTTTGTGTTGTTTACATATTGTTTACTGCATGCAGCCGTGTTACTTTAATTTGTGTTCGTGTGCAGTATAATTTTGAGATGATAGTGTTTATTATAAAACTCTTATTTTGAAATGTGAGGTCTCCCCTGAATCGACCAATCTGATAAAAGGATTAAAATATTGATGGTTGAATTCAAAGATGTCAATAAAACTAGTTTTTCTATGTTAACATATTGCACTTTTTTTTTTAAACACAAAACAATAAAACAAATTTTAATTTTCAAAGGCGTGTGTGTATATACAGACAAAGATTTGTTTTACAGAAGAAACACAGGAGTAAGAAAGCAAATGAGACCAACAGAAATATCAGATATTCTCACAAAATATTTGAGAAGGTTTTAGTGATGGACGCCGAGGTCCCGCTCAGTAAAGGTGTCTGTGCTGCGTCCGGCCCCCAGGACGCGCTCGACACTTTAACGTCTGAAATAATAAGTTAACCCCCGAGGAGACGCTAAAGTTCTCAGAGCAGCGACGCACCTGAGGGGGCGCAGGCCCTGAGCGGCTGCACCGGCCCCGCCTCAGTCCTTGGCGTCTCCCACGCCGTCGGGGTTGATGGCAAACATGGCCTCGGCCTCCGGGAGGCAGGGGGAGTCGTAGATCTTGCAGATCCTCGTCTCGCCGCGACCTTTCCTCAGGTACAACCTGGAAGAGGAGGCCGACGCCCAAATCAATGCCAAAACAACGTGAAACACATTGAAACTGAGCTGTGAGAACCTGCCAACACCCAGAAACAGAAATATCTTCACTTCCTGCTTCTTAAATAGTTAAAGCTCGAAAGGATTTTATTTTGTGAAATATTTCCAAATGAAAGCATCAACATCACACGACAGTGAGACTGAGCGTCTGTACTGGATAGTACACGAGCAGGAAGTGATGCGGTTTACTCATTAGATTGTTGATAAAAAGCAGCCTGCGTCTTAGCGCCCCCCCCCCCCACAGTGTCAAAATCAACAATGTCATTGTTGTGGTAACTGAACTGTAATGACGTCCGTATATGCAGCTGTACTATCATGTGAGCGTGATCAGATCAGAATCTGCAGGTCAGACTTAAAAAATACAATTAATAAATCAGGAATCTGAATGGACCAAGAAAATGTCAAACGGTGCATCTCTAGTTGATAAACATGTTCAGTACCTTTACCAGATGATGCATTTCAAGGAGTATATCCTCATGAATGTATATCCTATTTATAGTATTACTATATGAATGTTGTTACTGTATATAGTATTACTACATGAATGTACACTGTATATAGTATTACTTTATGAATGTGTATACTGAATATATTTAGCCATAATAACTAGCATACGATGTGCTTCTCCTCGTTGAGAGACCCTACGGTGTAAATAACTGATGGAGTAATTAGCTGCAGTACCTCCATCACCACACACTCCCTGTCTCACTGTTGTGGTACGCAAAATATTTTCCCACGGTTGTCAAGTCTGAGGCAGACAGGTAGACAGACCGTGTCGTGGAGGCGTGGGCCAGGATGTTTCCTCCGATCGGCTTCTTGGGATCAGCGGAGAACATGGCGGCTCCGTCCACCTGGGCCACCACCTGGTTGGAGATCACCACGGCAACGCCAAACTGGAAACAGTGAAGGACGTCGCTTGTAACCTCATCCACTCAGTGTCATACGCTGCTTCCCAAAACCGGTCAATCCATGAAGTTGTTTCCTTTTTTATGTCCAGACAAATTCCTAAAATGCATTCAGCCTGGTCTGTTTGGCCTTTTCCCTCCAACAGAGCAGCCACGCCCCAATCCTCCCCAGCCACGCCCCAATCCTCCCCAGCCACGCCCCAATCCTCCCCAGCCACACCCTAATCGTCCATTTCCTGGATTTCCATATTTTAGACCCCTTTTTTTTTTTGACTTTTGAAAGAAGCGCTGGGCACCTCGTCGGCGAGCCTCAGCAGCATCCTCAGGAAGCGTCCCAGGTGCCCCTGCCGGGCCGACAGCTCCCCCCGTCCAGAGTAGTCCGTCCTGTAGAGCGCTGTGGCGCTGTCCACGATCAGCAGGGCGTAGCTGCACGGGGAGGGAGGTGTTGAGACATGATCACAGAGCCTGTCAATAACCCACCGCCCCGGCTACGTCAGGCGAAAATCGGAGCGCGGCCTCCGGAGAGATATGGCGCTCACGGACGAAGCCAGGTTCACGCTGGGCCGCAGTGCACACCAGCACCACCCGGTGGACACCACCTGAAGGTGTTTCAACAACCAGTACTCACTGGGTGTCGCTGACTCAGGCTGGGGCTAATGTTGCCCTCTAGTGGACACCAGGTAAAAGTGCACATGGGGAGTACGTGAGTGAGCAGAGGGGGATAGCGGGAGAGTTAGCCACACCATGCTAACAAACAATAAAGTTTAAATACAAAGAGACACATCAACAGTTTTGCACATTCCATGTTCAACTAAATATGTAATTGTTGAGTTTATATTCAATTTAAATGAGTTTAATAAACTCGAATCAGCTGGTTGTTATCGAGCCTTTATGTACACACACACACACACACACACACACAAAAGCAGACTTAAGAATTTAATCCAAAAATCTAAATACACAAGGAACTCAAATTCTGCGGCTTTCCCAAACCCCTGGAAACGTGCGTCACATTGCAGAGAGCACACAGGGACTCCCCACAGTGTTATTGTTAAATAACATGAGCAGTGGGACTGACCGGGACTCAGCCATCATGGCGGACGCCTGGTACAGCAGCTGCGTCTGGTGGTCGGTGTTGAACGCTCGGGCGTACGCCACGTTGTCCAGGACGTCGCTGCCCACCAGCCCGTACCTAACACACACACACACACACACACACACACACACACACACACACACACACACACACACACACACACACACACACACACACACACACACACACACACACACACACACACACACACACACACCTTGAGACGAGGCTCTGCATCAGACTCAGGCTCATGGTGGTGTTTGGGAAATGACAGGTTCTCAACGTCTCCAAGTTTTACAAAATTGTGCAAAAATAATGTTGGGTTCCACTTGGAAAAGGTTTTTAAATCAGCACCAAGTACTTGCTGACTGTACGTTTTTGAGTATCTGATACTTATCTATCTTTTAAGTACATTTTCAAGTACCTCTACTGTTGAGTTTCACACCTTCAACTTACATTTGTATTTGTATATTGTTATAAAGTACCACAGCTCCACCTGTGGTGTTGAACTTCACTTCAGTTAAAGCATCGTAGTACTCACCTCTCTGCCACCGCCAGCAGCCGCTCCGGGCGGAACGTTCCCTCCGTGTCGATGTACATGGCTTTACCTTCACCTCCACCCTGGTCAATGGGGAGCTGGGGGGGAAACACCACCCGAGACCAACAGCATCAGATCCACTTTGGTGAAAAACTCAAACCAGCAGGACAGATTCACAACCTATGGGCTCTGACTTGTTCCTATTTCGTTTTTAAAGTACTACATTTAACACTTTCTATTGTAATTGCTCATACTTTGTTGTGGCATTTGATCCAAAATATTGAACCAAGTAGTTTATATCTCATGCGTTGCCGGGCAGAAAATACATTCTTTCTGGACTTAAGAGGAGATAGGTGAATGCTATTTTCCTTTTGGTATTTTTGGCTCAAACCGGGGGTCTCAAACCGCTGGTCAAGACAATTGAACACATCGCAGTAGTTTATAATATACTGTGAAATCTTGACGCAAATTCATTTTAAAACCACAATGTTTAATCCACATGATTTTAACTAATTATGTTTCCAGAATATAAAACAATGCACGACATGAGAAAAAAAGGTACTTTGAGTTTGAGGACCCTGTTTTAAAGCATTATGACTCACTCAGAATATGTGGTATAAAACAAAGTTGGAATTGAAAAGTTTGGTTTGGGAGCTGCCATCAAAGCCAGGTTATGACTTTTAGTTTCCACCGGAAACACGGTGACGGGTTTGAATCCCACCTGACAGGTGACGGCCAGAGTGTGACACAGCTGAGTCTTCCCCGTCCTGAACTCCCCAAACATCTCTGTGATGGAGCCCGTCTCGATGCCTCCTGCAAGAAGCCACAAACAAGGAGCTCAGCACAGAAAGGCTGGAGTGACGGAGGTGTAGAGATGGAGTTGCGGAGGTAGAGAGGGTGGAGGTGTTTCTACATCTCATCTTTGTGTCTTAAAGGGGCCTATGATGCAAAAGTCACTTTTTCACTGCTTGTGCACCTCCACCTGGGTCTGTGATGGAACTACTAACACCGAGTGGAATGAGCCTCAGTCAGTAGGTTGTGAGGTGTCTGCTTCAACGTGGTGAAACAGCCGTTCAGCTGTGCTGCCCTGAGCCACGTCACTAAGGGTTTCATTCTGTTTAGAACAGCCCTCCATCCCAGTAACTCAAAGAAATCTGGTGGCTCCTCCCACAACAGCCGTTTTGTAACACCACCTTTTGGAGGCATGTTACAATGGCTGGAATGTATAATGTAGTATATTTTCTGGTGGTATTTTCAGCAAAAAACTCAGCATGTCTTGGGACCCCAGAGGCAGGGGCCCCTTAGGCAGCACGGACCCTGCAGCAGCTTGTCCAGCTCCTTGGAGCCCGTGGAGATCTGGATGATCTCCGCTCTCCGCTGGTGGAACTCCGTGGCCGTGGTGAAGCCCATGGGCACCAGCTTGGCGGCTTCACCCTGAGGAGGAAGAACTGAAGCTGAAAGGTGGAGCTCTGCTGGTGGAGCAGGACGCACACAAGCAGACTGTCTCTAAGTCTCAGCAGTTTTCAGTCCGCCTGGAAGACTTCAAATACTGTGTCAAAGTAACCAGGACGACGTGGTACGCCTTAGTACACACACTACGCTGGTGTGAGTATCCCATCATGCATTGCAACACGTCACAGGGACAACTAGACTAGGGGTTCCTGAACCTTCTTTATGGAAAGGCCGACAAGGCAGACTAGGTTCTGGGTGAGGACGCTCCCCACCCAAAGAACTTAAAAACAAAATGTTGTTCACAGAAAGTTCACAGTTCAAAGAAAAAAGTTACTAAGTACACACACACACACACACACACACACACACACACACACAGTTTTACCAGTATTTTGTCGGCTTTGGCCTCGCTGATGCCCTTGATGTTGACCAGCTCCTTCTTGGGGGCGTAGGCCACGGCCTCGATGGTGTGGAAGCCAGCGTCCTCCAGCTTCTTAATGTCACTGCCGCTGACGCCACATTGCTGTATACACACATAATTATAATAATAAATAATATTTAGGAAAGATATATATGTGTGATTATGCAATTAGACAGTGTTGGTTGCAATTTAAACCTTTTAGATAGTTTCATTACTTTCAACCATTTGTCTTAAACACTAGATCATGGTGGCACTTGACAGTACAGGATTTAAATATTTAACATTTCTCCCGTAGGAAATCACAGGGAAACGTCATTCTCATCACATCATTAAATATGATTTGAAATGTGCCGGGAATGACAGAACCTTGGTTTTTGGCCGATAAGGACACAGGACTTTGCATTATGTGGAGCGGCTTGTGTTGTAGAAACATGACACCAAATATAACTGACACGCGCGTACACACACACACACACACACACACACACACACACACACACACACACACACACACACACACACACACACACACACACACACACACACACACACACACACACACACACACACACACACACACACACACAAATAAATAAATAAATACACACACACACACACACACACATATAAATACATACATATACACACACACGTATAAGATGTCATAGTATTGATTCCAGTGGGAACATATTTTTGTCACCCACCTCCAGTCTGCTGAGTGGCTGTGGTCCAAAGCTCTCCTCCTCCACCACCTCCGCCTCCACCCGGGCCTCGCTCCTCATCGCCATGGCCTGGAAGGGAAGAGCACCTGGCGTGAGGGGGGAAGATGACCTCCACACATCAAATTAAACCTAGAATCCTTCATCACAGCACAGTTACAAGTGTTGCACAAGCTCCGCATAGAAGCCACAGCGTCACTGCTGATTCTTAACATTCCTCCAAATCAAGGAGCCTGACCCTGCATGAGGCCACAGCCCATCTGACAAGTTTCAGCCTTTTGTCTCTTCTCTGTTTAGGGAGACAACCGCAAAACTGGGATAAAAAAAAAACAGTCATTGTTGGAATTCATGAACTAAACTGTAAATGAAACAGAGAAGTTAAACTTCTGCTCATTTTACCAGGGAGCCCACGTTGAGGACAACCACCCTCGTCTCACCCCAACCCCTCCAGAAGAAGCACTTGGGGGAGGAAGGAATCCCCCTCCCAGGACGGCCATGCTGCACCTCCAGCCACTGAACACGCTTGTAAACATTACCAAACTACTCGTCATGAGTAACTAAGTACAAGTACTTTCAGATCCTTTTCCACTACATTTCAATGCACACCTCAACACCAACTGCCAAATGTTACTGAAAACTGTAATCAGGATAAACAGGGAAATGGTGCAGCTCCTGTTTATATAGTTAATATTAATGTATATACTTTAAGAACATTTAACAGCTCCTGTTTATATAGTTAATATTAATGTATATACTTTAAGAACATTTAACAGCTCTTGTTTATATAGTTAATAATAATGTATATACTTTAAGAACATTTAACAGCTCCTGTTTATATAGTTAATAATAATGTATATACTTTAAGAACATTTAACAGCTCCTGTTTATATAGTTAATAATAATGTATATACTTTAAGAACATTTAACAGCTCTTGTTTATATAGTTAATAATAATGTATATACTTTAAGAACATTTAACAGCTCTTGTTTATATAGTTAATAATAATGTATATACTTTAAGAACATGTAACAGCTCTTGTTTATATAGTTAATAATAATGTATATACTTTAAGAACATGTAACAGCTCTTGTTTATATAGTTAATAATAATGTATATACTTTAAGAACATGTAACAGCTCTTGTTTATATAGTTAATAATAATGTATATACTTTAAGAACATGTAACAGCTCTTGTTTATATAGTTAATAATAATGTATATACTTTAAGAACATGTAACAGCTCTTGTTTATATAGTTAATAATAATGTATATACTTTAAGAACATGTAACAGCTCTTGTTTATATAGTTAATAATAATGTATATACTTTAAGAACATGTAACAGCTCTTGTTTATATAGTTAATAATAATGTATATACTTTAAGAACATTTAACAGCTCCTGTTTATATAGTTAATAATAATGTATATACTTTAAGAACATTTAACAGCTCCTGTTTATATAGTTAATAATAATGTATATACTTTAAGAACATGTAACAGCTCTTGTTTATATAGTTAATAATAATGTATATACTTTAAGAACATTTAACAGCTCCTGTTTATATAGTTAATAATAATGTATATACTTTAAGAACATTTAACAGCTCCTGTTTATATAGTTAATAATAATGTATATACTTTAAGAACATTTAACAGCTCCTGTTTATATAGTTAATAATAATGTATATACTTTAAGAACATGTAACAGCTCTTGTTTATATAGTTAATAATAATGTATATACTTTAAGAACATTTAACAGCTCTTGTTTATATAGTTAATAATAATGTATATACTTTAAGAACATTTAACAGCTCCTGTTTATATAGTTAATAATAATGTATATACTTTAAGAACATTTAACAGCTCCTGTTTATATAGTTAATAATAATGTATATACTTTGACTCCGGTAGAAATGTCAACGTGTGGTACTTTCACATTTACTGCAGTACTTATGTGTCTTTGTTTATTTTTTTGAGTATTTTTACTTTTACTCAAGTGAAAGCTCTGAGTACTTCTTCCATCATTTTTAAATGGACACTACATTTCCCACAGCAGGTCAACTACACCCGAAGGTTCAGATAGTTAACCAGTTAACTACGACGGAGGGCTGACCAGTGGGTTATCTGGACACAAAATAAACCAGTTAACTATCAGTTAACCGCCAGGGTGGGTTAACCAACTGAAGCCGTTAACAGTAAATAAACCAGTTAACTAGCAGGGTGGGTTAACCAACTGAAGCAGTTAACACTAATGAACCAGTTAACTAGCAGGGTGGGTTAACCAACTGAAGCAGTTAACACTAATGAACCAGTTAACTATCAGGGTGGGTTAACCAACTGAAGCCGTTAACAGTAAATAAACCAGTTAACTATCAGGGTGGGTTAACCAACTGAAGCAGTTAACAATAAATAAATCAGTTAACTATCAGGATGGGTTAACCAACTGAAGCAGTTAACACTAATGAACCAGTTAACTAGCAGGGTGGGTTAACCAACTGAAGCAGTTTACACTAAATAAACCAGTTAACTATCAGGGTGGGTTAACCAACTGAAGCAGTTAACAGTAAATAAACCAGTTAACTATCAGGGTGGATTAACCAACTGAAGCAGTTAACACTAATGAACCAGTTAACTATCAGGGTGGGTTAACCAACTGAAGCAGTTAACAATAAATAAACCAGTTAACTATCAGGGTGGGTTAACCAACTGAAGCAGTTAACACTAATGAACCAGTTAACTATCAGAGTGGGTTAACCAACTGAAGCAGTTAAGACTAAATAAACCAGTTAACTATCAGGGTGGGTTAACCAACTGGAGCAGTTAAGACTAAATAAACTAGTAAACTATCAGGGTGGGTTAACCAACTGAAGCAGTTAACACTAAATTAACCAGTTAACTATCAGTTAACCGTCAAGGTGGGTTAAACAGTTGAACCAGTAAATGCTAAATGCAGCCGTTAACCAGCAATTAACCACCAGGGTGGGTTAACCAGTTGAACAAGTTAACGCTAGATACGCCTGTTAACCACCAGTTAACCACTAGTTTACCGCTAGTTACACTAACTAACCGGTGTTCAGTGAGCGAGCTTAGCATACTAAGCTAGTTGGTCAGGTGACGATGCTGCTGGGTCACTGACACCCAGTTGAACTGGTAGTTCCTGACAGTAACCTACACGGGCCTTGAAATGAAGGCTGCGTGTTTCAGTTACACGTCTAAATAACAACTATAACGTCACAACACGTCACATGAACACCAACCTGCTTCCTCGGCTCAGGATACCAAGTTCCCGCGCGCCGCGAGCCTGGCGTTACGTGACAACGCGATGACGTCAGCGCCGGTGTCCCGATTGGTCCACAAGAGCACGTGGCGCGGCGGGTGGAGGGGAAGCGCAACTCCGTCCGGCCAATCAGAGGGCGGAGGGCGCGGCCGCGTCATGAGATGGGCGCGTCTGCGAGCATGCGCAGTTGGGTGGGAGCAGCCGGAGCGTTTGGGTCCGTGAGACGTGGCCGAGCGGCGCTGGAGGGAAGAGCATTTATGGTCATTTCAAACGGTTTTCTTGGTGCCATTTGAGTGACTTGTATTCATGTAAAGAACTTTGAGCTGCGTGTTGCTGTATGAAAGGTGCAATACCAATATGACTTACTAGTAGTATACTATATTGTGTGTTATCACCGGGTGCGTTGCATTACATTTCACTGCATATATGTATGAAAGTATGTATATGTATGTGACAAATAAAAATCTTGAATCTAGTATTTCCTTGCTGGACTCAAATGATTCACTTCCCGTGAGACAGTCATTGAGAAGGCATTTTAAGAACCAAGACGGCACTCAGGCTGCAGTTGAGGAACATTTTATTGAAACATTAAAAATGACAAACAAACACACAAACTAAAACATTCACGTAAGCCAGGGGCGCTCGCAGCATCACTGTGTTTTGCAGAGGTCCTTCTGCTGGGGAGAGAGGGGCCACTGCTCCTGCACGTCCACACCGTCTGCAGCATCTACGAGACAACACCACCTTTAAACGTTAATACGGATGAAAAGGCATTTGGTTTTTTTCCCCCCTAAAGGAAGCAGACCCAGATGGGGGTACAACAAATCAGCCACAAGATCGTCAGAGCTGGAGCTCATTAGTTCTGATTTGGTTCTGAGTTGATGGGATACTGCTGACTTGGGTGTGAAACCCCTTGAGACTGGACTGTGATATAAACTTGACTCAGCAAACTGCAGTTCAAAGTGAAAACTATGGAAGAGAGGACGCATGTTAAATCTATAATGTGTATTTAATTTTTCTTAACCACTCTTCACAGCTTGACCAGAAAAGTGGCCTGAAATTAGATAGAATTGGAAAGATTTGGGACTTTGAAGTGCCGACAACATTTGCTTTTTATTATTCTTTTTTTTAAGAAATCTGGAAGTTTTGCAGAAAAAAACAACCCAAAAAACAACAACAACATAATAAAAGAGGTCTTCACACAGCGACCACAGAAACCTCAGGTGACCGTGAGCAGCAGAATATTAACTTCCACTGGTGTTCTGCAGAACTTCCACACCACATCACCACCTTCGAACCCTGCACAGTGCACATCTGCCCCGTTAAACCCAGTTAAATACCCTTCTACTCCTCGTGGGGTTCAGACGGGGGCACAAGCAACCTCTGATGGGGGAGACAGGCTCAGTGAAATGAGTTTCACATTTTGTGAGAAAACAACCAAGGATTATAAAGCCCAAAAAAACAAGGACACACCTGGAGGATGGCCGAGGGCGGAGTTATCAAAAAACTGTTTGGGCAGGATCCTGGAAAGCAGCTGGGAGCCACCGTCACTGTTGACGAATTCGCTCTTTGGGGAGTGGAAGAAAGATTGATTTTGTGAATCCCAGAGTTTCCTGGGAGACCCCGGGAGCTTCTTGGGAGAAGCCATCTGTGTCGCTCCCAAGAACTTCTTGGGCGAGCTGAGGACGGAGGTCTCCACGTTCAACGGGAGGCGCCTCTTCAGCGGACTGCAGGCGGTTGACGGGGCGTCCATCTTGCTCTTTTCCTTGAGCTTCACGGCTCTGGCCTTCCACTTGGAGGTCTCCTCCCGCTGCTCGGACACCAGGCTGTTCAAGGGAGCAGAGCTTAGAAACAACCTCAAGATAAAATGTCCAAGCGCTGCAGGGCCCGACACTAACTAGTTGCCAAGCCTGCAGAATTTGCCGAATTTCAATCATTTTATAATTGAGTGAAAATTATCCTCTTTAGTTATAATCCATATTTCAATATTCTCACTTGTTTCACACTTTGAGTAAATCAATGCACCAGGAAAACTAATTTTCCTTGGTAAAAGTTTTAAAAACACAGAGGCATGCAGCGCAACATATGAAAAGAAGTGCACCAGGCAGTTGACAATAGCCCAAATCTGGTTGCCCCAGGAAACTGGGAAACCATTATCGCCAGGCCGTGCTTTGTGATGGTAAGTTATGGTAAGGTACTGAAACCACTTTGACACTGAATAAATCTGAATGAATCATGGATCTCCAACACGAGCCCTACAAACATGTCCGACACTCACTTCCTGTTGTTTTCTTTAACCAACACACCGAGCCAAGCTCAGTGACACTCGAGAATCAGAACGTACTGCTCTGATGGTTCTGCCGTTACCTTTCCAAATGTTCAGTTTTCTTGTGAAGCTGCTTGACTTCCTCCTCCAGTTTGCTTTTCTCCAGCTGGATGCTACACTGCACGAAGCGAGCGCGAGGCTCCGTCAGCCGGCTGTACAGGTCCGCTCCCTCCAGGACTGCAGCAAAAAATGACATTGACATGAAATGAGAACACAGTGAGTTCAGAGGAAACGTCAGCTTATCAAGTCCCAGGGCCCTGTTGGGGAAAAAAACAACAAAACAACGTAACGTCAGCGGAACAACGTAAGCATTTGTTTAAAATCCTGTTGTTTCTTTGTATGTATGAACCTGTCAGGGACCTCATTGCCGGTCTTTGTGTGGATGAGTAGGAAGAGTATTTCAATTTCAGATGAATGATTTTGAGGAACTTAAAAAAAGAAAATTGGAAAGGCAAATAAAACGGAAAATTAAGCAAATGTTCCTCTGGTAACAGTGGTTACAGCAGCTTGTGTTTCATGGTTTTTAGACACGTCTGGTTTATCATTTCACAGAAGCTCTTCTTCTTATCTCCAATCTAACTGCTGAACTCACAGGACTCGTCTCCGTGCTGCTGCAGCTTCCTCAGGTTCTCCTTCAGCTTCCTAACAGCTTCCTCCTTGATGTTCAGCAGAGCGTTGGTTCTCTCAACCCTGGAACACAGGAGCCGCCGGTCAGAACCCTCTGGTCCAAGCCACCAGGTTAGTTCTGCTGGATCCACTCAGCAGCAGTGACTGGCAGGAATCTCAGGATAACATCTGATATCCATTCAATTCCATATTGTTGACATTGGCATTTTACACATCATAAGAAGCACCACCAACTTTTCAGTTTCTCATCTGACCTGCATTATAAAAACATGTCGTGGAACAAATTCATTTGAATTAAACGGGATACAACTGAACAGGGTGTGTAACACCTTCTCCTATTCAACACCTACAGGTGAACCGTGGTTAACAGTATACAGTAGAAATCCACCGGATGTGTTGGTGCAGCGCAGCGTGCAGTCAGTGCTGCTTCCTATCGAATCCACGGTTGCAGCTACACCCACGTCACCTGTGAGGGGGACCACGTGGAGCTGCCAAGCATTTCTCTATTTTCACCAGAGGTGGATGTTCTTTTAACTGCGTGCGGCTACGCAGCCTCTTGCATAGAAACAAGATAAAAGGACAGAAATGTTTTAGTAAAGAGTGAATCAATCAAGGTGTCCAGTGGGAAAATAACCTCTGGGACGGGCGCGTCTCTCTTTATCACCAACTTCTCTTCAGACACTCTCTTCCACATATTGTGGTGTCGGATCGTTCATGAATGATCCGGTTCTTTTGTACAAATGAAGGAGCAGAGTCTCGCTGGGTGAGGAGCCCTTCCTTTTTTTTGTCAAGTTTTACAGTTTTATGTTGTGTTGTTTGTTTGTTTAAGTTGCCGTCTCCTGCCGCCAGCAAATGTTTCCCCTCCATGAAGAGATATCCTAAGCTCCTCCCTCGCTGGGAGGTGCCCCGTCTGAAAAGTAGCGCACCCACTGTCACATCAGGTTCACAAAGTGAAGGCACCACACATTGATCTGACTGAGCTTTTATTCTACTATTATTATTTATGTGTGAAAAATACTGTGTCAGAATTGGGGGCGTGGTCGAGCGGTCTGGGAGGCGAGGGGAAGTCAGTGTGGTAGACTGACGCTCCCTGCCTCTGTGCCAGCTGTGGCCAATTGAATGACTGGCCAGTCACAGCAGCTGGGAAGATTTCTTATATGTCTGTTGTCTTGCAGGGACCGCGCGGGAGCACTCTGAGGGAGTCCCGGTTGAAACCCGTCCAGCAAAGTTGTATATTCACTGTACGATCCTCACTCGAACTTTTCTGATGAAACTGAGTGGAATAAAACTCCGCTAAAGCCCGTGTCACACGTCCTTGGGGAGAACCTGGGTAGCGAACGTGCTACATACTGTTTATACCTGTTCTACACAAAAATAACTATAGTACTGGTTTCGTTATTTATTTTTTTTAATGGTGAAACATTTAAATATTTATAAAGAAATAATTAATGCAGATTAATATCTGAATTATCCGCCATCCTGGACACCTCCCCTCCAATCAGATGAAGTTATACAAATGATAACAACCACCTTTAACCCCGTCTCCTATGTGTTACACTAGTTATTTATAAAAGACTACTATAAAACATTTTTTCACCATTTAAACTTTTTTTTTAATTTTTTTATTTTCTTAAATATTAAGAAACTATACCATGGCCCCAGAACAGCGATGCATACCGAACCATGAGCCCACTGTACCGTTGCATCCAGACTAATTAATAAAAATAAAATGTAATTTTCATTTCCTCTGTATTACTCTTTAAACAAGGTTTCTTACTCGTCCTGGTGCTTGGTGGAGGCGGAGGCCAGCGCCACCTCCAGCTTTATCACTTGGTCCCTCAGCTTCTCCAGCTCCACAGCACTGGGTGAGGCGTTCCTCCTGGCGTATTCCTGAACCACCACACCAAGGAGTAAACAGAGCAGATTTAGGAAAAACAGCTGAGCAGGATGAGGGCGTGGCATCAAGAGATGATTCATTTTGTCTAACAGCGCCTTTGTGTTTTGCTGCTCCTCATAAGGATATCGCACAGTTTCAACTCTACCTTCAAGGTCGAATTCAGACTTTTCAAAGACATGGTTTCATGTCCAAACTCTGATAGGAAACTGATTATTTATGGCCATCAGCCCTTATGTACAGATAATTTTTTTTTGTGCGTTTCATAACAGAGAAATCAAACTCTGACTCTCTCTCTTTGGAATCATCTTCTTCTTTGGGCTGCTCCCGTTAGGGGTGGCCACAGTGGATCATCTGCCTCAAATATCTTGTGTTCTGTGCATCTTCCTCCCTGACACCACCCGCCTGCATGTCCTCCCTCAGCACCTCCATCAAGCTTCTCTTTGGCTTCCTCTTTTCCTCTTGCCTGGCAGCTCCACCCTCAGCCTCCTTCTCCCAATGTAACTCTCATGTCTCCTCCACACGTGTCCAAACCATCTCAATCTGGCCTCTCTCACTTTTCCACCAAACGGTCCAACCTGAGCTGTCCCTCTAATGTCCTCATTCTTAATCCTGTCCTTGTCCCTCCCAATGAAAACCTCCACATCCTCAACTCTGCCACCTCCACTTCATCCACCTGCCTTTTAGTCAGTGCTACCGCCTCTAAACCGTACAACATGTACACCTTCCCTTCGCTCTTGCTGGAACCCTTCTGTCACAGATCACTCCGGACATTCTTCTCCACCTGCTCCACCCTGCCTGTACTCTCTTCTCCACCTCTCTCCCGCACTCTCCACCGCTTTGGATGGTCGACCCCAAGTACTTAAACTCATCTGTCTTCTCCACCTCCACTCCTTGCATTCTCAGCTTTTCGCCGCCCTCCCTCCCATTCAGGCACATGTATTCTGTATTACTCTTGCTGACTTAATGCATGCCTCCACTTCTCCAGGCTCTATTTTCCATCTTTGAAATAACATTCAAAAACTTCACGACTCTGTAGAAATTCGAGAAACCGTTGTAGGCCCTTGTTGCATCCTCGATACATCCATATACGGTGATATATTGTTGTACTGTGATATATTGATACACTGTGATATATTGATCTGTATGTCCACACTGACCTCTGACTCCCTCAGCTTGGACTTGAGCGTCTGGATGGAGCTCTCCTTCTCCTCCACCTGAGCACAGGCGTCTTGCAGTTCTGTCTGCAGCAGCTGGGTGGCGCGCTTCTGGTTGGAGGCTTGGACCTGCAGCTCGTGCGTCTGCTCCACCTGGGCGCACGCGGCCTGAGAAGTACAAGCACAATGAGGTTCAAAACAACAGGTCGCTCACAGGATGCAGGGAACGGGATGCTATGAGATGCATTTCAGCAATCAAATCAGGCAAAAACGATGGTGTCGTCATGTAAATATTAATCTAATTATAAAAGAAGGAATCTGTCTGTATGTCCTTCTATTATCTACAGACAAACATTCGTCTGATCTACTTCACACTTGGCGGGTGTATCCCTGGGGACCCAAGGACGTGCAGTGTTGAATTTGGTGCAATTTGGACACGCACAACATTGATACTTTCAATAAACAGCGAGCCAGCGGGGGGGGGGGGGGGGGCTTCAGGGCTCTGCTACTTAAGCAGGATGTAAACTTAAAAAGACGTGAGAAAAGATGATGGAACCACCGGAGAACATGTCCCAGAACAACATCAGCAGGATTCTCAATAAGAACTCTGCAATGAAAGAAGTACAAACTCAACAGTGGTATTGATTTAGAGCAAGATTATAAAAATAAAAAACTGTGAAATCAAACTCAATGTCATTTATTGACAGCACCCATATTTCCTCAAAAACGTGACCAGGGCTTTTATTTCCCCTCAACTGCCGTACATCTAAAATAAACTTGGATTATTTGTTTTGTTGGAGGGCATGGGATGCACGGTGGATCAGAGATCCCTCTCTCTCTACTACACAATCCACTGTCCTGATCCAAGGAACCTCCCTGCGTTTAAAATGTTCGTATCATACAAGTCGAAACGAAGGGAAAAAAATACCACACACACACACACACACACACACACACACACACACACACACACACACACACACACACACACACACACACACACACACACACACACACACACACTCGTTGACCCGGGAAATGGAGGGGCTTGAACTCCGTCCCCTGCCATGGCACAACAGCATTTGGACCAATCACAACAAGGGGAGGTCTCAGAACAAGAAACAACATTTGCCTTTGGGGCTTGCGTTGAGAACACCACAAGAACCCAGATCACCGGGTCAATTTCTCATCTTGATCTGAACACGTCTTTTTGGTCAAAATTTTTATTTTTATTTTTTTAAGTGTACCTCCACCTTGAGTCGCAGAGTGTTTCACATTCACATTTTGTTAAACTGTGCCATTAATGTGCTGCTCAAAACTTGTGGCGGGGGGGCATCTGGCCGGTTCTGGTATGGCAGGCCTCGCCTTTGCGTTGGGTGGGTATGGGGGCCCCTGTATGTGTGCGCTTCGTAGTGCAGGTTCTCCTCATGCTCTCTGGTACCCCTTCCCACTGGGCCAAAACCCAGTAACACCCGCTTACACCCAGCATTTGTCATTAGTGGGAAAGGTAAGACCCAGGTTTCAGTGCAAGGTCAAATGATCCTGCAATAGACAGGTTTTTAAATCGACTCCACCTCTGATCGGCTCTGATGTAAACATGACGCCGGGTCGACCCGCTCATTTTGGCCCCTTTACCTGTGACATACTACGCACATTGAAGGTCCGGACGCTGGTGTGTAAGACAGGAATATCCGTGCAACTCTATAATATATTTGTAATAAGATATTTTGAAATATGTCAAATTCAGGACATTTTGCCCAGTTATCAAAAAATGTGGTGTTGGCATATAAAACTGCATTGTTACACGAACGTTCTCACACATTTTAGTGATTTCTAAATATCACATATTGAATTGTTTAAAATCACTAAACAGATTACAAGTGCTACTTGAGTTCCTCCTTGGAGTGCTGCAGCTGCAGGGCCATGCACTGGTTTTCCTGCAGCAGCTGCAGCTCCGTCTTCAGGGCAGGGTCACCGAGCGCCTGCAGCAAGGTGGCGCTCTTGCGCTTCTCATCCTCCAGCAGATCCTGGTCCGGTGGAGGCGCTGCTCAAGGTCGCTGCTCACTGCCAAGTCCTGGTCCAGGAACAGCTGCACCATCAAGAAAGGAGAACTTGGTTTATCCTGCATGTTTCATGAGGCAGTTTGTGGCGGACCAAGGGGCGTGGTCAGGCCACGGCTGCAGACCGCAGCACGGCTTCCCTCCTGTGGCCACACGGCTGTCCCAACCGGCAGAAATAGCGCACAAGTGGCACAGATTGGTCCTTTTCGGGACAGGGAGCTTTCTCAATGTTTTTCTGTCTTGCAGGCTTGGGGCTCATCAGACATCCAGGAGCCAGTGAAGCCATCATCCTCCTGTGCCCTGATTGATTGTTACCATTATTCTTTATTGTTTTAGTCAGCGAGACTTTAAGAAAAGCTGTTGGCGCCCCAGTGCCAGAAAGATGTCTCTCCCACACAGTCAAATAGAAACGTACATATACCATTTTCCACCACACAAACAATTTCTCTCTCAGAGAGAGAGAGAGAGAGAGAGAGAGAGAGAGAGAGAGAGAGAGAGAGAGAGAGAGAGAGAGAGAGAGAGAGAGAGAGAGAGAGAGAGAGAGAGAGAGAGAGAGAGAGAGAGAGAGAGAGAGAGAGAGAGAGAGAGGAGAGAGAGAGAGAGAGAGAGAGAGAGAGAGATGAGAGAGAGAGAGAGAGAGAGAGAGAGAGAGAGAGAGAGAGAGAGAAAGTTGCAGATGTGTCTCAATCAAAACCCTGTATATTCTACATTTATTTTCTACAGCAAAACCAGCTCTTTTATTCCAACAGTTCCAAGTGTTTTATTCCTTCCAGTAAGTTTAAAGCAGTGGTTAAAGATCTTAAAGCTAAAAAACCATACATTTTCCCGGTCAGTCAGCTGTTGAACCACTAGTTTTGGTTTCTATCTAAATATCACCATCTGCAATCTAACAATCCAACCTGATAAGCCGTCCTGTTGGCCTCCTCCACCGAGCTGCAGGCGGCTCAGCTCGGCGCTCAGGACGCTCTCCAGCGCTGGGAGGTCCAGCGGCTGCTTGGAACACACCGCTGTCAACCGCTCGTTGTACCGCTCCTTCTCCACCTGCTCCTCAGACACGCTGAGCGGGAACGCCGACAACTTCTCCCCGAGTTTCTCCAGAAGCCTGGTCATGTTCTGTAACCCCAGCATCGCATCACACCGTTACACACCAGGCACAGTAATACACAATGGGGGACATATTCATGTTGTAATGCAACAAGCGAGATACTGAATGTTCTCTTTGAAAAACGCATTATGGGTACATTAGGGGCTAAAAGGAGCTCCTTTACACAGCACCATGTTGTCTCATACTGTATAGTAATGTAAAATACTAGTACTTCACTGTAAACGATGATTGTTAAAAACAGCTTTAAGAGTTAGTAGAGGTGTAAGAAAATATTGTTACATTCAAGAAACAATTCTTTGTCTACCAATATTTTCCTACAACCCTAGTCGTCATAAATACCGTATTTTCGCGACTATAAGGCGCATATAAACGTCTTTTTTTTTTTCCTCAAAATGTGCGGCGCGCCCTATAGTGCGGTGCGCCCTATGTGTGTTGTTACTGCGGACGTTGTTGAGACCACCATGAGAACGTTAAAGGGGGAAGTGTGGGCGTGGATTGTGTATAAAAGAACAGGTATGTGCTTTATGCAGAACATTGTTGTCTTAACAACCCTTAAAATGGCAAAGAGACACACCTATGAAGCACAGTTTAAACTGAAGGCTATCAGCTACGCAGAGGAACATGGAAATCGAGCAGCCGCGAGAGAATTCAAGATTAATGAATCGATGGTTCGCAAGTGGAGGAAGATGGAAAACGAACTCCGACAGGTGAAGAAGACGCAGCTGAGTTTCCGCGGACATAAGGCGAGGTGGCCCGAGTTGGAGGAAAGACTCGAGCGGTGGATCATCGAGCAAAGAACGAGTGGGGCGAGCGTTTCGACGGTCACTGTTCGACTAAAAGCAGTAACGCTAGCGGAAGAAATGAAAATTGAACATTTTCAAGGAGGTCCGTCGTGGTGCTTTCGTTTTATGAAACGGTGCCATTTTTCCATCCGGACCAGGACTACAGTAGCGCAGCAACGTCCGGCGGATTATAATGAAAAGCTGGCGAGCTTCCACTCCTACTGCAGCAAACACATCGCCGACAAACGCATCCAGCCAAGCCACATCACCAACATGGACGAGGTGCCGCTCACTTTCGACATCCCGGTGCATCACACGGTGGAGAAGAAGGGGACCAGCACGGTAGCAATGTGGTGGCGGTAGCGGTGTGAACCGGCCGTTCAAAGTAAGGCTGCGAGCGGCGTGGGAGCGATGGATGACCGACGGAGACCACAGTTTCACGAAAAGTGGAAGGCAGCGCCGGGCAAGTTACGCCACAGTTTGTGGATGGATTGTAGATGCTTGGGCTAACGTGTCTGCTGGCACTGTTGTTCGAGCTTTCGCAAAAGCCGGCATCATTTCCGAGGAGCCGCACGGCACGGAAAGTGACTCTGACAGCGAAGAAGGGGAAACCGGCATGTCTGATTTAGCGCAGCTGTTTAATTCAGAAACAGAGGATGATGACTTCGATGGGATTGATTAATACTTTGTAATAAATACATGAATAAAGCACAAACATACTCAGTTTTGCTCCCGCTCTATTTTTAAATACGCAGTAGAGGTATTTAAACGTAGTAGAGGATATGTACCGGTATATAAAACCCGCGCCCAATAATCCGGTGCGCCTTATGTGTGTGTTAAATACAGTAATGGCACACATAACTGAGACTGCGCCTTTTAGTACGGTGCGCCTTATGGTCGTGAAAATACGGTAACTGTAAAAAGAGCATTTTTGTCCTTGTACTACAGTCTCAGAGTGTTGTGGTGAATTTAATTTGTCTGGAGGTGTTCACCTGGAGGTGGTGCTCTCTCTGCTCCAGCAGCTCCGCCAGCCTGCGTTCCCACACCACGTGCAGGTTCTCTCCTCCCATGGAGCTGCCGGAGTTCTGGGCTCTGCAGAGCAGCAGGTCCTGCAGCCGCCGCTCCTCGAACACGGCCAGCTCCCCCAGCAGCAGATCCTGGAAATTCCGCCGGACGTCCAGAGCGTCGCTCCGCAGCAGCATCTGGATAGAGGATAACAACGCAGTTTAACTATGTACAGTAGGTAAAACTGTCGGAAGATGAACCAAAACAGCAGACCAGTGGAGGAATAACTGTCGTAGGAGTTATCTACATACTTTATATTGACATTTTACATTTCCACTGGAAAAAGGTAAAAAGTGTGTATTAATGAAATGAAAGTCCTGAAGATATTTTTCCATATTCCTAAAAACATTATATTAAAAGAAATATGTATCACCATTACTGATGGATAGTTTACCAGTAATATGACAAAATAAATATCCAAAAAGAAAAATTAAATGCTGAAAGAATGTCTGGACACAGGACAAACAGAGCACTTACAGCGGTCTTGTCGAGCGTCTGCAGGTTGTGCATGGTCCGCAAGCACACAGCGCTGTACACTTTGACTATGTGTTTGGGAAGCGACAGCAGGAGCTGGTGCATGGTGGCTTGTGGTAGCGCTGAGACCTCGGCTAGAGGATCCACGCTACCGCTGCAACGGGAGCAGTCCTCAGCCAGGAGCTGGAACCTGCTCAAGGCCTCCTGTAGGGAGGGTAACATCTTTTTACTTTGCATTACAGAAAAATATAGTATTGCAATAACAAATACCAAAATCTAAAACGTTCCATTCCACAGGTCACCAAAGTTGTTCTAATGTTTTTGATGATAATTAAAGATTGATTGATTGATAAACTGTCTTTAATGCAATGGTATAAATCCAATCTGTTGTACGGATCTTACTGAAAGCACAAGTTAACGGGAAATAAATCGTATCTAACATTATCTGAAGACAAAAAACTGCACCTGAAGCTGCAGAGTCGAGTCCTGGAGTCTGGAGTCCGATGTTCTGGGATGCTCTGGGCGCTCCTCCAGCTGAGCTGTGAGCTGGTTCTTCTCCTGGGTCAGAGCTTCCAGGATCTTCTGCTGCTGGTTCTTCTCGAACCTCAGAGCCTCCTGTAACTCCTGCTGTTGATTCTTCTCTTGGGTCAGAGCCTCCAGGATCTCTTGCTGCTGGTTCCTCTCCTCCCTCAGAGCCTCCAGGATCTCTTGCTGCTGGTTCCTCTCCTCCCTCAGAGCCCCCTGGATCTCCTGCTGCTGGTTCTTCTCCTGGGTCAGAGTCTCCACAGTCTCCTGCTGCTTGTTCTTTTCCTGGGTCAGAGCCTCCAGGATCTCATGCTGCTGGTTCCTCTCCTCCCTCAGAACCTCCAGGATCTCCTGCTGTTGGATCTTCTCCTGGGTCAGAGCCTCCAGGATCTCCTGCTGCTGGTTCTTCTCTTGAGTCAGCGCCTCCAGGATCTCCTGTTGATGGTTCTTCTCTTGGGTCAGAGTCTCCACAGTCTCCTGCTGCTTGTTATTCTCCTGGGTCAGAGCCTCCAGGATCTCTTGCTGCTGGTTCCTCTCCTCCCTCAGGTCCTCCAGGATCTCCTGCTGTTGGATCTTCTCCTGGGTCAGAGCCTCCAGGACCTCCTGCTGCTGGTTGTTCTCTTGGGTCAGAGTCTCCACAATCTCCTGCTGCTTGATCTTCTCCTGGGTCAGAGTCTCCACAGTCTCCTGCTGCTTGTTATTCTCCTGGGTCAGAGCCTCCAGGATCTCCGGCTGCTGGTTCCTCTCCTCCCGCAGAACCTCCAGGATCTCCTGCTGTTGGAACTTCTCCTGGGTCAGAGCCTCCAGGACCTCCTGCTGCTGGATCTTCTCCTGGGTCAGAGTCTCTACAGTCTTTTGCTGCTTGTTATTCTCCTGGGTGAGAGCCTCCAGGATCTCTTGCTGCTGGTTCCTCTCCTCCCGCAGAACCTCCAGGATCTCCTGCTGTTGGAACTTCTCCTGGGTCAGAGCCTCCAGGACCTCCTGCTGCTGGATCTTCTCCTGGGTCAGAGTCTCTACAGTCTTTTGCTGCTTGTTATTCTCCTGGGTGAGAGTCTCCAGGATCTCTTTCTGCTGGTTCTTCTCCTGCCTCAGAGTCTCCAGGATCTCCTGCGGCTGGTTCTTCTCCTGGGTCAGAGCCTCAAGGATCTCTTGCTGCAGGTTCCTCTTCTCCCTCAGATCCTCCAGGATCTCCTGCTGTTGGATCCTCTCCTGGGTCAGAGCCTCCAGGACCTCCTGCTGCAGGTTCTTCTCTTGGTTCAGAGCCTCCAGGATCTCCTGCTGATGGTTCTTCTCTTGGGTCAGAGTCTCCACAATCTCCTGCTGCTTGATCTTCTCCTGGGTAAGACTCTCCACAGTCTCCTGCTGCTTGTTATTCTCCTGGGTCAGAGCCTCCAGGATCTCTTGCTGCTGGTTCCTCTCCTCCCGCAGAACCTCCAAGATCTCCTGCTGTTGGATCCTCTCCTGGGTCAGAGCCTCCAGGACCTCCTGTTGATGGTTCTTCTCTTGGTTCAGAGCCTCCAGGATCTCCTGCTGATGGTTCTTCTCTTGGGTCAGAGTCTCCACAATCTCCTGCTGCTTGTTATTCTCCTGGGTCAGAGTCTCCAGGACCTCCTGCTGCTGGTTCTTCTCTTGCCTCAGAGCCTCCAGGATCTCTGCACTATCCTTAAATTCAATGTTGAGCTGGCTGTGCCGCTTTGTAATGCTCTCTAACTGTTCCTCAAGACACTTGACCTGAAACAGATTCTGTTCCTCCTTCACAGACTGCAGCTCAAAGCCTAGAGGCTGGATGTCACCGTGGACCTGAAGACAAACACAAATCTGTACTTCCAGCAAGTCCCAAACACACGAAGGAAGTGTCATGGATTTAAGATTCATCAGTAGCAGCTATACACCGATCAGCCACAACCCTAACACCACAAGCCAGGAGCTGAAATCTGCTCATGGCCTCCTGTAGGGAGAGTAACATCTTTTTACCTAGCATTACAGAATAGTTTTGATGTTTACATTACATTTTCATTTAGCAGACGCTTTTATCCAAAGCGACTTACAATTATTCAAACACCGACGGACGCAGCCATCAGGAGCAATTAGGGGTTAAGTGTCTTGCTCAAGGACACTACAGCATGCTAGCAGGAGGAGCCTGGGATCCAACCAGCAACCTTTAGATCACTAGACCACCAGCTCTACCGCCTGAGCTACCACCCCCCGTTTATGTAAAACACGCCATTCACCAAAGTTGTTCTAGTGTTTTTGACGATTAATAAAGATGGATTGATTAACTTAAATGCAATGGTATAAATACGTTATGTTGTACAGATCCTGCTGAAAGCACAGGTTAAAGGGAAATAAATCGTATCTAACATTATCTGAAGACTAAAAACTGCACCTGAAGCTGGAGAGAAGAGTCCTCGAGTCTGGAGTACGATGCTCTGGGATGCTCAAGGTGCTCCTCCAGCTGAGCTGTGAGCTGGTTCTTCTCTTGGGTCAGAGCCTCCAGGATCTCCTGTTGTTGGTTCTTCTCCTCCCTCAGAACCTCCTGCTGCTGGTTCTTCTCCTGGGTCAGAGCCTCCAGGATCTCCTGCTGCTGGTTCTTCTCCTGGGTCAGAGCCTCCAGGATCTCCTGCTGCTGGTTCTTCTCCTGGGTCAGAGCCTCCAGGATCTCCTGCTGCTGGTTCTTCTCCTGGGTCAGAGCCTCCAGGATCTCCTGCTGCTGGTTCTTCTCCTGGGTCACAGTCTCCAGGATCACCTGCTGCTGGTTCTTCTCTTGCCTCAGAGCCTCCAGGATCTCTGCACTATCCTTAAATTCAATGTTAAGCTGGCTGTGCTGCTTTGTAATGCTCTCTAACTGTTCCTCAAGACGCTTGACCTGAAACAGATTCTGTTCCTCCTTCACCAACTGCAGCTCAAAGCCCAGAGGCTGGATGTCACCGTGGATCTGAAGACAAACACAAAACTGTACTTCCAGCAAGTCCCAAATACATGAAGGAAAAGTCATGGATTTAAGATGTATTTTAGTAGCAGCTATACACCGATCAGTCACAACATTAAACCACCACTAATAACACTAATATTGTGTAGCTCCCTTCGTGTCGTCAAAAAACAGCGGTGACCCGTGGAGGCATGGACTCCACAAGACCCTGAAGGTGTCCTGTGGTATCTGGCACCAAGACGTTAGCAGCAGATCCTTTTAGTCCTGGAATGCCAGGGACACACTACACAACTTTCAAAGTCGTCAGATCGTCGTAGAGGTACTTCTTACGTAACGACTGAGTTCCGTTCCTAGGGCAAGGTCGTTAAGTGAATTGGTCGATAAGCGAGGACCCGTGTTATTTTACGGTCAGGGTGCGTGGCTGGTATAGTGTATGTGACCCACCGCGTACTTCAGGGTCATTTGATGGCTTTCAAGTTTTCTTCCCCCCCCCACATCGTTTGAAAGTGGAGAATCAGAGCTTCCAAACAAGGTCGAAAGCTGCCAAATGACTAATCTAAACAAGGAAACATGTTTTCTTTTAGTGCATAACTTCACGGAGCTACGCTCTGATGAAAACGTAAAGCGTCTAAAACAAAAATACCACTTGGAAGCACAAAGGGGAAAGTTGAAAAGTTGTCTATTGCATCTTTAGTTTGGTGAAGAGGAGCATAATAGGTCCTCTTTAAAAGGATCTGCTGCTAACGTCTTGGTGCCAGATACCACAGAGGTGGTGTCTGTGCCTTGACGGGTCACGGCTGTTTTGGCGGCACAAGGGGGAGCTACACAATATTAGTGTAATTAGTGGTGGTATTAATGTTGTGGCTGATCGGTCTATGTCAGTATTGTATACAATTCTGGCATGATCAATCTTTACATATCACAAAGCACGGCAAACATTACGGCTTTGTACCGTTTCCATCTGCTCCTCCAGCTGAGCTCTGAGCTCATTCTTCTCCTGCCTCAGAGCCTCCAGGATCTCCTGCTGTTGGTTCTTCTCCTGGGTCAGAGCCTCCAGGATCTCCTGCTGTTGGTTCTTCTCCTGGGTCAGAGCCTCCAGGATCTCCTGCTGTTGGTTCTTCTCCTGGGTCAGAGCCTCCAGGATCTCCTGCTGTTGGTTCTTCTCCTTGGTCAGAGCCTCCAGGATCTCCTGCTGTTGGTTCTTCTCCTGGGTCAGAGCGCTGACTCTAGAGAGGAGCTCCCCCACCTCCTCTGTACAGCTCTGAACTCCAGCTGCCTCACCTCGCTCTGATCTCACGGCCTCCAGCTCCGCAGCCAAAGTGGTTATCTTTTTTTTTTTGGGGGGGGGGGGGGGGGGGGGGGGGGTGGGGGTGGGGGGGTGGGGGGGATTGGGGTTCGTCAGAAACTCTTGCACATCTGATGATTTTATTTTACAAATCTGCTCTTGAGTCGATTTTAACCTTTGTTTAATTCCTTGGAACCTTACAGCGCAAAACAAAGTTGTTTGTTCAATATAGTTAAAGTAGCCAGTAAAGACATTGGCACGTAACAGCTTTCTTTAACAGATATCAATGACAGACAAGCTTTGAGGAAGGAGCAGTCGAGCCAGCTCTGAGCACCGACTCTGGGAGGAATTTGTTCTTCTCCCCTTCTTCTCGCGGAGATACAGGTCCCCCACCGTAAAAAGCAAAAGGTTTCAATTTTCCTTTTTTCCGAGTGCAATTGGAAAGTGCAGTAATTTGAACTGAACCTTGACTGCACTGCTCAGAAGCACTTTATTATGGCTACCATTGCAATGGTTTTATACTTTTAATAAACAAATACATTTTTGGTTAATGTCTCATGTCCAATCAAATTTCCCCTCGAGGGACGACAAAGTGGAGGAGGTGAGAGGAGAAGTAGTAAGAGCAACCCATCTACTCATAGGATATAAATATTTACATTAATAGTGACTTCTGGAAGCACAGAATATAAAATTGCAGAAAAAGCTTTACTTTTCCATTAGACAGACAAAATATCACTATATGTACTTGTATATTCAATAAACACAGGACCCGACATGAGCTTTTAGAAGTTGCTAGTGGTTACCAAGTGTGCAGTGTCAGCTTCTGGTTGACAAAATAGCTGCCAAATTTGAATAATTTTATATATTAATAATATTGATCCCATACAATTATTATTATTATTATTATTATTATTATAATTAATGTTGTTACCCTGCTCTGCAATTTCTCCATCTGCGCTGAAGACGTTCCCGCAGCACAACTGTTCTGATTGGACGCCTGGATGGTTCCCAGCTGCTTTATTCTCCCCCTCAGCTCACGGTTGCTGTCCAGGGCGACTCTGAGCTCCTCCTGGTTCTCAATCATCTGGAAGAAGAACATTGAAAATAAAAAGAAAATCAGCTTAATTATGAGTTTAACAGGTTGGATGGTCTTGAAATGATTTCCATACAAGTAGTATGTGACCCCAAAGGGGGGGGGGGGGGGTACTTGGAAACTCACCATCTCCACGTTATCCTGGAGGTCAGTTTTAAGCTGGTCTCTCTCCTCGGTGACGGCCTCCAGGATCTCCTTCTGCTGATTCTTCTCCTGAGTCAGAGCACTGACTCTACAGAGGAGGTTCTCCACCTCCTCTCTCAAGGTCTGAGCACCAGCTGTCTGATCTCTCTCTGATCGCACCACCTCCAGCTCTGCATTCAGCTGGTTCAGCTAAGAAAAGCAACATCCAATGAGAAGTTTTGGTGGTGAAAAGTGAATTTTTTCACGATAACTACTAAAATAATAAAAGCCTCATTGGCGTGGTACCTGTTGCTGCAGTTCTCTGCTGATCTCCTCCTCAGTGCTTCGAGACAGCTCGCCGTCAGCCAGCTTCTCCTCCAGACAATTCATCTGCCGCTGCATTTCTCCCAGTTTCCCCTCCAGTGAAGCTCGCTGCTGCTCAAACTCCTGGAGCTGGAGTCAAGACAGGTGACTGAATGACATTTTTAAAAGATGTTGTTTGCTTTAGAAAATCTGAATCCTTGAAGGTCCTTACTACAAGCATCCTTTCAATTAAAACAAAAAAGCCAACTGTATATGTTGTTATTAGCTAACTTTTCTTTTTCTTTTTTTTAATTAAAACAATTGGATTGGGTGACATTACATAACCAGGCTCTACTAAGGTACTGTTGTTACTGTTAACTAACTTTAACTGTAATCATATTCACTATCAATAAAGTTAAATTAATGAATTTAGTTTAATTATAAAGGAAGTTTTCAGCTCACATTCATTACAATTAAATTATATAAATTAACTTGAGATAGACGAGACTCCCAGTACAGTCCAGTGGAACATGCTCTGTACCTTGGATCCCTTCTCCTCCACGGTGCAGAGCAGCTGGTTCTTCTCCTCTTGGCAGCGCTCAAGGTCGCCGCGCAGAGCAGCCACCTGCTCCGTGGCGTCTCTGCAGCTCTGGACCGAACCCTCCTGGCTCTGCCGGGCCCGGCTCAGCTCGCCCTGGAGCTGCAGGATCTCCTGCTGGGATCCGTCCAGACCGTCCCTCAGCTGCCGAGCCTCATCCTGGGCGGAGAGGAGCCCGTCCCTCTGGGTTTGGACAAGACACAGCTCCTCGGTCAGCTCAGCCACCTGGACGAGGGTTCGGGAGACGGTTCAATTTACGAGACGTATTTAAATGACAAAGGACTTCTAATAAGCCATACCTTTGAGAAAATATTTCCAATTCTTCAAATATTTTGTGATGAAGATCAGACAACCATCGGCTTAAAGTTACAAGATTTTAACCAAATGAGTCAAATCAGTGCTTTAATCACGATGCGCTGCCAATGGCATAGGCTGTCTTTTCAGGGCAAGAACTTGAAGCGCTCTTTTAATTTGGACATTTAATGTGGAGAAGTGGCAATGTGAAGCCTGGCTCCGCAGTGCAGTTTGCTGCTCCTACCTGCAGTGTCAGCTGCTCTACCTTCTCCGGGAGAACTCGGAGGGACGTCAGCTCAGAGTACAGAGCAGCTTCCGCCTCTCCAGCAGCTGCCAGATCCTTCCTGAGATCAGACACCGTCCGCTGCAGCTCCACGCTGTCGAGCAGTTCTGGAAACAAGGTGCACGCTCTGTTCCCAGCTCAGACAGAATTCACAACAGGGCTCAGGCTCGGCGGGATTAACAACTGAATTGTCTTTTGTGTTCATTTAAAGCCAAGTCAATAGTGTAATAATACACTACAGTATATATAGAATATTTTAAGATAAACATTTGGGTGGACAGTTCATTTTCCTAGACCTAACTGATTAAGACATTCTATTTATTGCCACATATCTAAGATTGGCTCAAAATTCAACAAAAATTTGGATGAAACATACGATTGGAGATTGTTACTATTATGCAAAACAATTGCGATTGCCAAAAAATAATATTAGGCCATGATGTAATAGTTGTGACTTTGACTGTGCTGATGATTAAGGGCTATATAAATATATTTGACTGACTACTGAGAACGCAAAGGGAGTCTGTACAGTCTTTAGTATCCAACGGAGTGGACCTACGTTTGGGTACTTTGCCGTTGAGCAAGGCAGTGAGTTTAGTGTTGTCGTCAAAAGCGACGTTGAGCTCCTTCTGGAGGTCGCTCTGCATCCTCCTGTAGCGCAACTTCTCAGCCTCCAGCTGACTGCTCAGTCTGCTCAGCTCGGCGGCCATCTTGTCGTGGCTGGCGCTCAGCTCCGCCTGGGAGACATTAAACAGTGAACCCTGCAAAACTTTCTCCCGGACGACAGAACAACCTCAGCCCTGCCAAATACTTTGTAAAATGAACAGAGTGACACCCGCCCCACGCCGTCTCACGTCTCGCTCCTTCATGGCGATGTTCTGGCTGCGCAGCACAGCCCACTCCTTCCTGGTGTCTCTGCTCAGGATCTCAGCGTCGTCCAGGGAGCGGCGGAGCTGAGAAACCTGCGTCACCAAGTCCTTGTCGTTCTGAGGAGGCAGCAGGACACTCAGCGAGATGAACTCTGTACTTCTACTTCTGTTCAAACCACTCACAGTAAAATTAGTTTTACAAATAGAAAAAGGGACTAAAGTGAGTCACTTGTGAGACTACACTGCTGTTGTGACCAGGATGAGGGGAGTGCAGCAGACAGCTCCAGGACAGCAGCTTCTTTTGCCATTATGATGCCACTATTATTTTCAGTCATGCAATACGTTATTTAGATTTACTTGGCAGAGCTGAATTTGTCTTTATGGAAAAGGCGTCAGTGCAATATACTGGGAAGCGTACAACATATAAGGACATGGTAACATGAATTAGCAAATGCCAGTGTCACTGATGCAGTAACAAATAAAACTAGTTTGATGGCAAAAAGGTGGGCAACAACATAAAGACTCAAACTCGTCGCTGTGAACTCACAAGTCTCTCCAGCTCTCCCACCCAGTCCGACTTCCTCTGCAGCTCCTCAGACATGGAGCCCAGTTTAGACTACATTCAGAAAAAAACAAAAAACAACGATCTCTAATAAAACCTGCTGAAAGCGACAGGGTTCTTTCACAGTTTAATGTTCAGCTTCCGTTCTGACAGTGACGTCTGAAGTACCTGTAAGTTATTAAACATTCAATGAGCGCTGTAACGACGGCATCTGCTACACGTGCTACTAGAGGGAGCTTTAGTCTACCAAAACAAACCAAGAATGCCTGTTCTAATAGTTTCTAACAGTTCAAAATCCTAATAGTTATGAACACAGTCTGTGAGTTAGACAGGGCTTTGGTTAACTCATTGACAAGCAACCCAGTACACCTTGCCGTCAGTTTAGAAATTTTAACGACTTATACGACTTATGTATCGGTCTCACCCTGTTAGACCATCGGTCTAACAGGGTGAGACCAATACATAAGTCGTTAGACCGATGGTCTAACAGGGATGGTAGCTCAGGCGGTAGAGCTGGTGGTCTAGTGATCTAAAGGTTGCTGGTTGGATCCCAGGCTCCTCCTAGTAGCATGCTGTAATGTCCTTGAGCAAGACACTTAACCCCTAATTGCTCCTGATGGCTGCGTCCGTCGGTGATTGAACAATTGTAAGTCGCTTTGGATAAAAGCATCTGATCAATGCAATGTAATGTTAGACCAGCATTGACCTGGTTATACACATGTGAACCCACCTCGAGCTCTCGGTGCTTCAGTTCTGACAATTCAGCAGCCTTCTTTAAGGAGGAGATTTCATTTTGCAACTCTCTCTGAAATAAAAACAAACAAAAAACTAAAAACACATACAGATTTTAAAACCATCCAATGAATAATGATTAAATAGAAACAATTAAGAGATTTAAATGTTAAAAATGAATCTTAAAATTGGGTATTGGGCAGGATCTCACGCTTTGATTCAAAATCAATTCAATCCAATATAGATGAGCTGGCTCAACCCACACGATTCCATTTTGATATATTACCATTTTATATAGAATCAGAATTGAATTGCTTGACACTTTTCAGTGTTTCATCTAACATGCATTACAAAAATAAGTCAACGAATTCAGCCCAAATCAGAAATTTTACATTATTTTTTTCTGACTATGGTGGTATTCAATTCGTTTGGAAGTTTCACAACCATTTTCCACTCAAAGGATTGATGGCTCCATTGTTGAATCAATTCAGAAATTGAAATGAGACCCAGTCCTGGGTCTCATGATAAATACCTCATGATCCTTCCTAAAATCCTGCTCCAGAGCATTGAACTCGTCTTCATCTCTTTTCTCCTGCAGCTCCCTTGTGAGCGTGGTTTTCTCCGCCTCCAGCAGCTTCACCTGCTCCACCATGAAGCCAAGCTCCTGCTTCATGTTGTCCCGCTCCGAGGACACGGTTTCCTTCAAAGAAGGGATAAATAGTCATATGAAGCTTTAACTTAGGAAACCTACAGAGGAGCTACAAAAGGTTTGCACAGCTCACAAGGAGGCGATGTATATCTGGATCCCCTAGAATTCTCAGGCCTGGTGATACGCACCGAAAAAAAGCCCTAAACAGACCAGGCGTGAAGGATGGCATATTGGCGCGGTCAGATGGCGCAGCAGGTGATCTGCAGTTTTTTTATTTGCATTCAAATATTTGTTCAGTTTGTGTATTCAAGACTTAAAACAAAGCGATCACAAGAAGAGTATGACCTAAGCTGCTTTATTGCATAAAAATAAGCTGTGCAGCCAATGACCTTTGCAAAACATGAGCACATCATGAATATGCATGATTCATTTCTGCACATTTTTCAATTAAAGATTTCACCATGGCATCAGGATATGGACATTTTGCCACAGGAGGCCCATTTATTTAAACCTTCATGTAGGGCCCCAAGTACTCTCCTTGCAGCCTGTTCCTGAGGTTTGTTTTTACCTACGGAAAGTGAAGATTTGTCTTTATTTAGTAAATTCTTTAATTTAAGGACGGACGCCCAGTAGGGCAGTGCCATGTTTATGGACAGTTCACACTTTTTCCAATTCTACTATTAACACTGAGACAGGCTGTTGTTTAGTCAGCACATTAATTTACTTTTTTTTTTTTTTCTGAGTACTCATTTCCATCTCACTAACTTGTTTGACAGCTTTTGGGCTGGGAGGTCAGTGCACCTCTAGTTACCTTCTCTAAAACCAGGGTCTCACACAGCTGGATGGTCTCAGAAAACTCATATTTCATCTGAAAAACAAGTAAACAGATCAGCATGTCAGCTGACCATTGTTCAAGTTCAAAAACTCTATGGTTTTGGTTCTTCTGAAGCTCACCTGCTCGTCCGCATCGGAAACCTGTCTCTGGTCCTCCAGCTGCCTCTCCAGGTCGGCAGCCCTCATCTCCAGTATCTGCACCATCTCAGCATCCTCCACTTTCTGCCGGTTCTCAGTTTCCAGCTGGAGCTCCAGCTTGGCCACCGTGGCGCCCAGTGTGTCGGCCTTGGCCAGGGCCTCTGCCTTCTGGGCCTCCTCCACATTCAGCTGCAGCTCCAGGCTGGACACCTTGTCAGACAGCTCCTGCATCTGGTCCAGAGGGAACTCTTTGGGGCTGAAAGAAAAATAAAAAGGGGTGATGTGCTGACAAAAACTCTGAGCTGAAAGTGTGTTACAGTATAACGGTATAACATTATGCAACCTGACCCGAACTGAGTTCCAGGTACGGTGGACAACTTAAGAATGAATGAATTACGGCAGCGTGCAGGACGCCGGGGGTGTACCTGTCTCCAAAGATACGGAAAGTGATGCTGTTCTGGTTCTCGATGTCCGTCGTGGTCTCAAAGGGAATTTCCCAACGCGAGTCAAACTCCTCATCATCTGATAAAAACATAACCAAAGTGTAAATAACGTAAAATCCCACTTAAGAGCATCACGTGTGCAATGCAGTGAGGATTAATAACAGATAAAAGTAAAACAAAAAGCACAATTGACATCTACCACGCCTTTGACACTATCTATCTATATATATATCTCCATTTATTAATGAAAATAATAAATATGGAGCGGTGTACACAGTACATCAGTGTTTCCCATAGAACTGCAATGAGTCTCCTTCAAACTGAGTCAAATAACAATGTAATAAAAGCTTCATAAAAACATGAGGTGTCTTCCCCAAATGTACTATTCATTCAAATAAAATCATTAATAACTGTAAAACATGAATTCTGAAATGTCTGTACATAGAGCTCCAAATTTTGCATGAAAGGTGAGATCCAAATAAAGATTATTTTTATGATCATTGTGTTATAAAACCAGGTGGGTCTCTCCACATCCTTCGTTCCTTCAGTCTCACCTTCAGCGAGCTCACCGATGGAGGAGCAGTTGACCTTCCTCTTCCGGCCGACAGGCTCAGCGAAACTGTGGTCGGGGCAGTCGTCGTCGTTGTTGTCCGATGTCTGGCCGAGTCTCAGCAGCTTCCCCCCCCACGTCATCCTGCGTTTGGGCATCTGCACACGAGAAGGAAAACATGTCACTTTATTTAACGCCCTACACTTTATGTAGCTGAAAGAGGGATCCAAACAGAGGAAGAAAATAAAAAAACAATTAAATTGAGGTTCATCCACTGAACCATAGAATATTTCAGATCTTAGCTCTGAAGGGCGTAGATCATTTTAGGCCATGTTTACTATCCATCATTTTTTTTGAAACTAAGAAAATTGAGTATCACAATATGAACCACCGACAGACAAGAAGCTAAGTGTGTCAAGCACAAGCACATAATGAACTTATTTGACCATAAAATGAGCTTATTTCAGTTTTGTGCATTCATCACCTTTTTGATGGGGACAAAGTTGGAGCTCGTGACCAGGAGCTTGGTAAGGTTCCTGATCCGGTCCTCTTGCTCCCTCTGCAGCTGATCCTTCTCCTGGAGGATCTGGGACAGCGTCTCCTTCTCCGTCGCTGTGGTCTGTGTCACTGAGGAAACCTGGAGAAAGGGAGAATTTGGTAAACACCTGCAGAATACGGCACACTGGTAACAGCTAATGCCCCCATTCAAAACATTACCCAAGTGCAATCTGTACATTTCAGACGAGGCCAAGATACCCTTTGAAACAGTGCGTCTGTGAAAGACCACCAGGTGTTTACCTCCTGGAGACGCCGCTTCAGGTCCACTATCTCATTTCGATATCGTTTGAGCAGAGCGCCGTCATCAGAAACCTCCGTGACGTGCGGGTCGTTCTTCATGTTCTTTGCCGTGCTTGCAAACTGGAAATCAACAGAAAAAAAAAAAAAAAAATCGAATAAAACAGACTGCTCCATCACATCTCGGCTGCATTTGTACAGCAGACTCAAATCTGGTCCCAAATGCAGGTATCTAAAGTCATGGTCTACGACTGTCATCCAAATAATCTGGATTCCGACCTGCAGCGTGCTGAGGGTTTCGTCCATGGTTGCCGAGGTGATGGTGCAGATGATGACGGTTTTGGCGTTTCCTCCCAGAGAGTTCTGCAGGATGCGGGTCAGCTTACTGTCCCTGTAGTTTGTGAAACCCCTGAATGACAGAACAAAGCGCCCCCCACCCCCAGTAGAGGTCAAACACAGGATATTAGAGGTGTTTCTTTGTCACTCCATGCTGAAATACACCTATATCTCATAATCATCTCTGCAATGTTTGATGTTAGCACCAAAAAGCTCTTGTCAAAGCTTGTATTCTGGAAAAAGTGAGGGATGGTTATGTAAGCTGCCTCTTCATCATTATTGCTGGTTCGGGCTTGTTGTTCCAGCACATCCCATAGATGCTCCATGGGATCGGACCCTAACCCTGCCCATCTGCACGATGTAGAAGAAAAGGTGATTCATCAGACCTCCACCTTCTTCCATTGCTCCATGGTCCAGTTGTAACGCTCACGTGTCCATTGTAGGTGCTTTCAGGGGTGGACAGGGGTCAGCATGGACACTGTGAGCTCCCATACGCAGCAAGCTGCCATGCACTGTGTGTTCTACACCTTTCTATCACAGCAACATTCACTGTTTCAACACTTTGTGCTACAGTAGTTCTACTGTGGGATCCAACCAGACGGGCTAGACTTCACTCCCCACATGCATCAATGAGCCTTGGGCCCCATGACCCTGTCGCCGGTTCACCAGTCGTCCCTCCTTGGAGCCCTTCTGGTAGTAACCACTGCATAGCGGGAACAGCCCACAAGACCTGGCACTTTGGAGATGCTCTGACCCAGTCGTCTAGCATCACAATGCGGTCCCACCCCTTGACAGGTGCCATTGGAACCGGATGATCAATGCTATTCATTTCATCTGTTAGTGGTCTTAATGTTGTGGCTGATAGGTCTATACTGTATATTTATAAAGGCTAGACCAATTTGATGACCAAAAAATAAATAAAAATCACTATCAGGACGCCCTCCAAAGACACTGCTTTGTTTAGTTGGTACGCAAGTGTGAGTCATGAAGCAATTTTTCCCACGCATTTCTGATTTTGGTCACGCATGCGAACCATTTATGTGCACCCCTGATTATATTACAAATTGGGCTCCATAGTTGGCATAGTGCTACTCGCTATTCCTAGATTAGCACATATATTTAATAAAATGTTACTTGATTTTTATCTCTCATTTGACAACTTTGCTGAATTTCCCCCGAGGGATTGAACAGTATCTTTAGCGGTCTCATGGATCGCTCACCTCTGGCTCTCCTCAGAAAGCTTCTTGATCACTTGGCCGAGGATAAAGAGACTGCGGTTGATGTTGCATCCTTCCTTGAAACGGGCACCTACGACGTGAACACATGTTTGAGCTACAGCACAACAATTCACTTGTCATCATTTCAATCGTTTCCACTTAAGCGCTCAATCTCACCTTCAGCTCCTGTTTGACTCGCTCGTTCGGATCCCGCCAGATCAACCAAATTCTGATGGGAAAATTAAGAAGATTACATCAAAGGACAACAGTTTAGAATAGTTATTATTGAACCAATGATGACACTGATCCAGAGCAGCTCATTACCAGATGTGACACGATGATCGCCCCATCTGCGTTCTCACCCGACACAGGATCGCACCTGATGCGGCTCTCCAGGATCTGAGGCGCCACGATAAAATATATTAAAAATACAAAAAAAAAGAGAAGACGTTAAACTTCTGTAAAGAACAAACCAGAATAGACCAGTTGACTTGCATTACGCTCACCATGCGGAAGATAGTGTGCGAACGACTGCTGCGCTGGTTCATTTTGGTCTTCCCATAATGCCGATTTTCTGGGGAGAAGGGAAAAGTGAAAAGCATCGAGTTGAACAGCAGATCTCCAAAAATTCCTAATTGGCAGAAAAACAAGGGATGCACAGATCCCAGATCAAATATCAGTCAGATGGCAGCTAAAAAAGCAGAACACAGGGTAGAGGCCTCAAATGGAGGACATTGATTATGTCTGTTGGTATGTTGTAGTGACCCTAAACTATCACAAGCGTTTTTTGCGCCACAGGAACTTTTTTCATAATTGTTTTAAGAACCTTTGGAGGAACCGTCTCTTTTTTTGTGTCAGCACTGGAGGAACTAGGAACGTTCGGAGTTCTTACAAAGTCGTTCTTGGGGGACTTTTTTGGCTCCTACTCCCGGGCAGGGACTAACCAGCAGAAGAGGAACCTTCAGTGATAGAAGTGCACGGTCACTGGCCCCCGGTGCACTGAGGACAGTCCGCCCTCTGGGTGCGGACCAGCCCATGAACACACAGCGCTAATTTAAAAATAAACAATTACAATTTTAAAAAATAAAATAAAATAAAAAACAATTATTGTAGATATAATTATTTTGTTCATTGAATGAAACTAAAAATCTGCGAGTGCTGTCGTGATGCGCGCCCATGCCTTACGAGAGTCAGAGCAAACTTATAAATGACGTCTTGTAGATCTAATATGAGTGAAGATTCAGCAACTGGATTGCCTATTTCTCACCTCAAATTTGTTCAGAAACAGATTTTGGTGGACTGAAAAGATTAAATCAGTGAAAGTTACAGATCATATTCAACATGGAACTCGCGCTGACGTCACTTCAGCGTCTCAATGCAGTGAGAACACAACCAGAAAAAAAGCCTTTTGACAGTATTTTAGATCTCGGGGACCTCCCCTGTTCCTAGTTCCCCTCAGGGGGTCCCCACAACTGTTCGGTGCTAAAACGCCTGATCTAGGACAGAGGTTCTCACTCCGGGGTTCCAAGGTCCTTCATGCAAAGTGATTAATAATAGAGATGCACCGATTGCAATTTTCTTGGCCGATTCATATTTCTTAAAGTCTGACCCTTCGGATTCAGATTTTCATTCAAATGTACCTTCATAATAAAACATTGACTATTAAAAACTTTTGCATCGTTGTCAAATCATTTTAAGTTATATCCGTAATCGTAATCTAATTTGGTCTTATTGGGTAAATCTGCTGGAGGTCAATGACAAATACATCATGTGATCTGATCACGCTCACATGATAGTACAGCTGCACATACGGACTACATTACAATTCAGTTACCCCAATAATGACTGTTGATTTTGACACTGTATTTATAATTGTTATTTACTCACTATGGAACAATACTAGAACATGAACCTGTCCCTGAGTTATAATAAAATAAGAACATGGGACGGTCAACAAGTTTCAGTATAATTCAGCCAGGAACTGGACACAAACTAACATGAAATGTCCAGTTCAAACTTCAAACCAAAGGCTCTTTCACTTTTAAGTGCAAATATAACTTATTATATTGGAATGGTACCTGCTATTACAAAATAAATTAAAATAACTTCAAAATAAATAAAATAATAATCATAAAAATGGCCAACTCTTCTCCCTCTTGTGCCCTGAAGTCCTCCTTCGCTCACCGTGCATGAAACCAACTGAATCAAATGGATCAACTCTCAAAAAAAGAATCAAACCTTTCATCACTAACAGAGCTTGTGACTAGGCTTGGGCAAAATACTAAATTTTATATCCTGAGGCAGTCCCGCCCAAATATGGCGTTGGATGATATTATCGTGGTTGTTTGGGGTAGGGGGGGGGCAGTGATGTACATTACATTACATTTAGTCATTGATCAGACGCTTTTATCCAAAGCGACTTACAATTGTTCAAACACCAACGGACGCAGCCATCAGGAGCAATTAGGGGTTAAGTGTCTTGCTCAAGGACACTACAGAATGCTAGCAGGGATCGAACCAGCAACCTTTAGATCACTAGACCACCAGCTCTACCGTCTGAGCTACCATTCCCATGATGTAGAAAGAGTTGCTTTTTAAAATTCATTAAAACAGAGCTCCCTGATCGCAGAGAGCAACAGGGACAGCCGTTCCTCCAAATAAAACAAAAAATAAAAATAAAACAGTATAGGACTGGGCACGAAGGAACGGGGCCATAAAGACAAGATCTTACTTTCTCCTTTGCAGATCCACGCCAGGGCCTGAGCGGGGGAGGTCACCAGCTCCTCCGTCAGGTCTGCCACGAAGATGTTTTTCTAAACAGAGCAGCAGGAAACAATTACGAGTCACTTGTGATCAATGTTTACCATCATTGAGTACCCTCTAATTGTATCATATGTCCTAAATGTCTTAATCATCTATGGTGGCTATGATGATGTGAACTCTTTGTTTCACAATTTGTTTAATTAAAACCAAATTAAAGAATATAAAAAAATAAAAAAATAATATAAAATAAATAAGTCATTTTTGCCCCAAAATATGCATAAAAAGGAGGTATTTTCAGAAACAAAAATGCTCTGGCACTTACGTTAATGGTCTCTCGGACCTCCAGCGGCTTCCTCTTCCAGCTGTCCACCAGCAGATCTGTCACCGTCTCGTTGTAGATCTCCATGTAGGAAACCCGGAGTAGGAATTCCTTCTTGGGAAACTGCAGAGCAGACGAGATGTTGACTGAAGCATTGCTTTATGAGACAAAATATCGGGTAGCTTCCTGTCTAAGCGCTCACATTCTTGATGGTCTCAAAGACGTCCTCCATGGCCAGCGGGATCACCCCGGGGATCAGGTTGTTGCCCATCATGGTGAAGGTCTTTCCAGAGGACGTCTGTCCATACGCAAATATCGTTCCTGAAAAAGAAGAAAGACATTTGAACGATACTGCCGGAGAACAATCAGGAGGCAGGACACAGAGCGCCTCAGGTTTGAGTTAAATAATAATAATAATAATAATAATAATAATAATTAAAGTAATTAAATAAATCAGCACATAATTACTTCAGCCACGTTAACCACAATGCATCATGGAAAAACAGTCAATATTGAGTCCCAGCACGCACCATTGTATCCCTCCACCGTGGAGACGACCAGTGGTTTGGCGATGTCCTGGTACAGCTGGTTGGTCGTCTCCTTGGCGCTGAACACTCTGTCTGTTCACACACAGAGACAGAGAGAGAAAAGGATTAACAGCTGACATATTGTTTATGTTCAAAACACAGAAAGGGAAACTATTCATGCAGAATGTTAACATAACAATACTCAATAAGACCACAAAAATTCAAGCAAATGCCAAATTATCCCATTTGATACTTTGTTAGTGAAAAGTGCTGGTTCTATGTGAGGATGGCATCATGATGTGACATTGTCTTATGGTTTTGCAGGAAACATTTAAAACAATTCAATTAATTTCATGTTACGAGAGTGGCACTATATAACCAGTACACACTGCACCCCTTCAGTTTTTATTTTTGGAACTCAGTGCCAGTTTCATGTTTCTATCTGATTTTGTATAAACAAAGCAGTGAATAAAATACATTTCTGGAAATAATGAAAAAGCAAAATGTCTTCAAAGTATGTGATTTCCCAAATGCTGTAACAGCTAATTTACAAAGAGTGACTGCCAGTAACCGGTCCAAGGTGTAAAACATTAGTTAGCGAATGGCTTTATTAAGAAATGCTGCAGCTAATTCAGAACTACACCATTATGTTTTATAAAATGTAACTTTTCAATGGAAAACACACCAAAACTGAAGCTCTTAATGGGATTCCCATCATCAATCTGCTGAATGCACTTCTTCTCAGCTTTCCAGTAGAGCTGCACAGGCTTCGAACTCTCTGAGGCAGCGATCTCCTCCCTGTCAGAACACCAGACACAGAGATACTGTTAACAACCCCTGAGCATCGCCTTCAAATGTTTCCATATTGTTCCCCTTGTAGTGGGAATTCCGTATGGGACAACTGGCCGAGTTTGGCCAACCCTGTTAGGGTATCTTCATTCAGTATGAATCAAGTCATAAAATGAGGCTTTTAAAGCCTTTTTTGCACAGGACCTACATGAGTTTGAGCTGTGTTGAATGCTGAATATTGGCATAATGCTCTTGTAATTGGAAGAACATGATATGCAGCCAGTTTGATAAGGAGCCAAGATGGTGAAACAGCAGCACAGGCAAGTTTAAGGTAAATATTCAGTTAAAATCAGCTGTAGAAGAGAAACATTCAGTTAAAACCAGCTGTAGAAGGGAGACATTCAGTTAAAACCAGCTGTAGAAGAGAAACATTCAGTTAAAACCAGCTGTAGAAGAGAGACATTCAGTTAAAACCAGCTGTAGAAGGGAGACATTCAGTTAAATCAGCTGTAGAAGAGAAACATTCAGTTAAAATCAGCTGTAGAAGGAAACAGCAGCCTTCATCCGGGGCCTCCATTAGATTCTAAAAGTATGGCAATACACAATAAACCTCAAATACAACAACAATGAGGAGCATTTGGCATTACACAACGAAACTAGAGGTTAACTAAAAATTGAACAATACCAAAAACAGAGAAATTTGGCAACATACAATAATCCTAGAAAATAAAAACCGCCCCGTTTATCAACAGTTTACACTGACAAACGTAGGAAAGTGGAACGTGGAAGCTGAACAGGGAGGCTAACGCTAGCTTAGCTCTTTTAAAACTCACCGCTCGATAAGGGGACGAACGCGAACACAGACTTTCACCGCAGATTCCTCTGTCGCTGCTGCCATTTCTGAAACAAAGTGTGTTCACGCAAAAACAAGCGACATATTATTGTGGAATGAAAATGATTGAAGCCGTCGCCGCGACGCGAAGGCGCTGTCCCTTAACTTTGGTTTGAAATTATGCGCTGCCTACGTCATCGATTCTGATTGGTGGACACGGCTTGAACGGCTTGGATCCGATTGGCGAGAAGCTCAAAACGAGGCGGGCGTTAAAGTTGTTATCCACACGTTTATTGGCAGAGAATGCGCTTGCGTTGCTGTTTTAACGTATATCCGATTGGTGGACACGGATTGATTGACAGCTCTAAACGAGGCGGGCTTTTAAAATGTGCGTCCAACTTTATTGACGAGAACTGAATAAAACAGCTGATCACAAGTGTAAAACCAATGAACAACCTGAATTTAATACGTTGATTTATTATTTCATTACATTTATTATCATATGAATTATCATATTATTCACATGATCATATGAATTGTTTAAATTGCGATACTACTCAAATACAAAAACAAGGGAGATTGAAATAACATCATTTATAAATACTGTATCGATTATTCATGTGAGGAGTAATGGTAAAAATACACATGGGATGGAGATCGAGGGTATTTTCATCATGTTGAAGTGTGGCGTGATGGACCTTATTTAATTTTACAACATTTTTATCTTTCTTTTTCCAATACACGAGCATCTGGCCGAATGTTCAAAAAGGTAAAAGGTCGCCGATCCCCTCTTTTATTTCCTCACATCTCGGCCCCGTATCGGTTGGTTATTGATCATCTATTGGAAGTGCGTGCGTAACTACCGAGTCCGTGACGTAAGGGCTGTCCGGGAAACGTGCGACGGGCGTGACGTTATCGACCCGCGACCGCAGCGCGCAGGGAGGCGGTGCAGGCTGCATGGCGGACGCCTGTGTTGTTGTTTTCCACCTGGTTTCTGGGGACGTTCCTTCTCCCCCCCCTGCGTTCTCTGTGGAGGCTCATTGACGTGGAAAAGAACAGTTAAAATGTCTCTTTTTCTGGTCAACAGGTAAGTTTGAATTTGTTTGAGAAATTTGTAAAACTATTCCCCAACAAACTACCTGTGCACCAGGAATGTGAAACGCTAAATGACTCGGTGGCAGTTTCGCAGACCACGCGGTACCCAAGTGGCGTTTCAGGGACCTCCGGCAAAGAGACGCAGAAGACGGGGGGGGGGTTGTAAACAGCAGTTTATTGTAGAGAGCTGGCCAGTTGGAATTAGCCCGGGAGCAGATAGACATGTGTCATGACAGGGCTCCTATCTTGAGCGCGTGTGGGGATGGCTGTTTTACCTGCTGCTCCTTAGACCAACCAACAAGCAACAGGCATACAGCCACACTGATCCCGGATCCCCAATTACCTAGCTCCAGGACAGGCGTGGGTGCTCAAACCACACCATCCCCACACCACATACTCTATTAAAAGTGAAAGTGGTGCTTGCTCTGAAATAGCTTCCCACCATTGGGTATCACTCACTTATAAAATAGGTCTCTAGATGTAATAGCTACACCTTTTGATATTTGTCTTCCAGAGTACTGTAAGTGCTACTTCACGCAATGATCTCCGTGTTGTTTCCAGATACTTGGGAGACGGGGACGATGACAACTCCTCGAACAAAGAGTCCCGCTCCAAGGCTTTGCTGGCGATGCTGCAGAAGAAAGCCAAAGAAAAGGAGAAACTGAGCCTAACCAGCCCAAATGAACGGAGGCCTGACGTCCGGACGGACGGACAGAGGACGACCACGACAAAGAAGAAGAAGAAGGAGAGGAAGGAGAAGAAGGAGAGGAAAGCTTCCGAGAACGGAGAACACACACCAATCCCATTGAAAAGGAAGAGAGAAGAAGTCACACAAACAAGTTCTGGTGCCGGAGGGACAAAGAAGGCGAAGAAAAGTTCCCAAAAGACAAAGAAGAATGTGGAATCAGGTGAGAGTAATGTGGAATTAGTTGACATCACATGTAACCTGATTAAATAAATAGTGTTCAGGGGCAGATACGTCAGTGGGTTGGTGTTGGTATGGCTTAAAAATGTGACATCCTGAAGAAACCTGATTATTACCTGATAGGGATATGCAAATAATAACTACAAATAATTTACAGAAGTCATTAATAAACATGTAATACTGTCAGGGTGTGCTATTTGCTAACGTCTCAATTTATTCAATTTTTTGCTCTCTGTGGATTTGGGGTTTAGTACCAAGTCCTACTGATTCTCCTGAAACTGGAAAAGATGAACAGCTAGAAAACACAGATGAAGGTGAGGAGGAGGAGGAGGAGGGAGAGGAAAAAACAGAAGAAGAAGGAGAACAACAAGTTAAGGAAGGAGAGGATTTGCTGAGCGACCAATCAAAACAGGCCACAGAGGAGAGTTTGACCCAGTCTGGTTTCACAATACTTGGAGGATTTGAGGAGAAACAGATCAGAAAGGTAAAGTGTGACTAAGGGAGGAGGAAAAGCTTTTCCTCCTGTCTGCATTTTAGGAAAAACACCAGATATGTTTGACGTCTATGTTTGGACTTGATGAGGGCTGGATGATAAAAATAATTTGATGATGCAGAGTGTGTCTGTGATGGTATTTACAATTTCACCCTAAAAGTACATTTTCAAGGTTATTTTTCATATTTTCTCTCTAAATTGTAACATTTGAAAATATTTGCATTCATTTTTATTGGAGGTCATTTAAAATACTGTTGTAATAGGCAATTCTTTCAATTTCTATGATTAAAAGGGAGGGGAAAAAAAACCAAGTAATCAGTGCGGTAAAGTAAGACAAATGTAGGTGTTGAGTTTACCTCAAATTATCATTAACTTTGTCGTCAGAAAATTTATTTTCTCAGGACAAATGTAACAGCTAGAAAGAAACATAAAATTACACGATTAAGTGAATGTGTTTTTGTCTTTCAATGTGATTTTTATGTATTTATTATTTATTATTTTTTTTGTCTTGTTTCTGCCAATTTACCATTGCTGCACATTTTTCATCATTCATTTTGCCAAAGAATGCACCCTACACCAAACACAGTCTCTGTCCCAGCCCTGAAGCTATGTTGTGTCTGCAGGTCCACAGAGTCCTGCCTCAGTGGCTCGCTCAGCCCGACTTCATCCACAGAGACATTAAGAGCAACTTGGTTTCCATCGCGGAGGTCAAGGGAATCTGCCCCGCGCTTGTCAAGAAGCTGGACGCAAACGGAATCCAGCACTTCTTTCCAGGTGACTTTTAGAGCGTTGTTTTGTCATGAAGCCAAATCCCAACAGAAGTGATGACTTTAGTGTTGTGACTTCACTGTGCAGTGCAAGCGGAGGTCATCCCCGCCATCTTGGAAAGCGTTGCTCACGGGCTGCTGGTTGGACGCGGGGGCTACAGACCCAGAGACGTCTGCGTGTCGGCGCCGACGGGGAGCGGCAAGACGCTGGCGTTCGTCATCCCGATTGTACAGGTGAGAAAAGCTGCCGCACAAAATCGGAAACCACATCTTTCCTCTCTGGTTAGGGTTGAGTTAGTGTTATTGGTTGGATTGGGGGTCTTCAACCTTTTTCAGACCAAGGACCCCCTCGGTGGATAGAGAAGCAGAGCAGGGACCCCCTACATTTTTGCATGTGTTGCATTCTGAGCATTGCCTATAATAACATATTTACAATGCCTTATTAACTTATTTACAGTATATACTCAGTAATGATGCTTACGGTTCCTGTGTGTTTTCTATTTGACCGTACCCACCTTTTTGTTATTGTTGTTAGGCATTTTGTTATAATCTAGTCTGGGTTTGACGACTTTTAAGTACAGAGGTCTTTGATCTAGACCTGGTCTTAAATGGCCGTAACGTCAGAAGCGGTAAATCAGCTCACTCTCAACTGATGAAATGAAATGTGAACACCCAGCCGTTCTTGTGTTGATCGTTGGAGTTTACTCAATATCATTTTGTCTAAATTATATTTTTTTTCTTTTTCACAAAAATAATTTGGACTTTATTACTTACTATATATGTACTAAATGTGTTTTGTGTAAAATAGGCCCTGATGCATCGGGTGGCTTGTGAAGTTAGGGCTCTGGTCGTGTTGCCAACCAAAGAACTTGCCCAGCAGGTAACCAGACTCTTGATACTATTTGAACCTCTAATATGATCCATCTTGTCATCTTTATAACTTAACTACTTTATGACCCTTCACCAGTAATAAAAGAAACGGTCTATATTTTCTCTTACAGGTTTGTAAAGTATTTTCATTGTACTCTGAGGGGACGGGTCTTAAAGTGGTGATGATTGCAGGTCAGAAGTCTTTTGCAGCAGAACAGGCTTCACTTTCAGAGGAGAGGTGAGGGTGGAGCAAAAAGCCTCTAAAACTGAAATTCTACACCTTTGCACGCAAGTTAAAAAGCGATTATATAAAGAGTGAAGTAGTGTTTCTGTGTGAGTCAAAGCTCAGTGGCAGTTACAAGACAAGCGCCTATTGTGTGGGACATTTTCTCAAAGATAAAAAGAAAACACGTTGACAAAGTTGCTCAGAAACTGTGATATTTAACTTTGACGTTTCTTTCAGATGCGGGAGCAGGCGGAGCTTGGCCGATATCGCCGTGGCAACACCCGGCCGACTGGTGGATCACATCAACAAGAACTCTGGTTTCTCCCTGGAACATCTCCGGTTCCTTGTGAGTTCAGTTAAAATCACACACCATAATGCAGGAGGGGCTGCAGACTTAAACTGGGTGTGTTTCCTGACCACTAGAGGGGGCGGTAGTCTATCATAGACCGATCAAAACAAACCAATATTCCAACTGGAGTCTGATTGTTTGTTAGTTTGATTAACTTTTTTTCAAATCATTCACAGATTATTGACGAGGCTGACCGGTTGATCGACAGCATGCATCATTCCTGGCTCGGTCAAGTGTCCAGGGCGGTTTTCAGGACAGGAAGTGACGCAACAACGTCGATCTTCAGTCGGACAGAACCCGCCGATATCACAGCTGCCAGGTGAGTCAACACGCAGTCATCACCGTTTTACCATTGATGATGATGATGATAATATTAGTACATTTTATTTGTATAAAATAAAAGTTACAAAGTTAAAAAGAAAAGTACAAAAATCACAGAAAAGAAAAATGAACAATTACATCGAGGGGAAAATAATTGTAATATACATTTCCAGGTGTTTTTTTAAAAATGATTTGTTATAGGTTTTGTTTTAAAAATCAAGAAATGTATTTATATTTCGACTTAAACATATTAACTTAAACTTTGACTTGGGAGGCTCTGCTCTGTGTTGAAGTGACTTTTCGTTGTCGTCGTCCCCGCTGCAGTCTGTCCCCCCCCCAGATGCCACTGCAGAAGCTGCTGTTCTCCGCCACGCTCACCATGAACCCCGAGAAGCTGCAGCAGCTCCGCCTGCACCAGCCGCGGCTCTTCAGCTCCGTGCACAGCAAACAACCCAACGCAACCGGGAGCCAGGAGAGGTTCAACTTCCCTGAAGCGCTGACGGTACGGAGCCCCGGGAACGCTGGTGTCCTGATCAGCTGATCCTGGAACCCAGAGTGGTGCACAGTGCTGACTGTGTGTGTGTGTGTGTGTGTGTGTGTTGCAGGAGTACTACGTTCCGTGCACAATGAGCTCCAAGCCGCTCGCCATCCTCCACCACGTGCTGCGCATGAAGTTCAGCCCCGTGCTCTGCTTCACAAACTCCAGGGAGACTGCGCACAGGTCGGAGGAGGCCGCTGAGATCATTATTTACTACTGGAAGGAGCAATCTGTACTGAAGTACATTTTAACATATCTGTACTTAAGTACATTTTTACATATCTGTACTGAAGTACATTTTAACATATCTGTACTTAAGTAGATTCCGTTTCTGAGACCTTCCACTTTTAATCCATTACGTTTCAAAACAAATATTGTTGTTGTTTTTTTTTACTCCACTACATTTCTAACATCATTTATATCAAAACATGTCCAAAGCCAGTTAAAATGAGCATACTCTGCAGAGAAATAGCTACTGGTGTACTTTATGAAGTATTATAGATTTGGGACACTATAAAACATCTAATTTTAAAACACCTAATACTAGAAAATTTAAGAGCAAGTCATTTTACTTCAGTCAAAGGGTCTGATGAGTATTTCCTGTGTGTGTGTGTGTGTGTGTGTGTGTGTGTGTGTGTGTGTGTGTGTGTGTGTGTGTGTGTGTGTGTGTGTGTGTGTGTGTGTGTGTGTGTGTGTGTGTGTGTGTGTGTGTGTCAGGTTGTACCTGCTGGTCAAGCTCTTCGGTGGGGTGGAAGTTGCTGAGTTCTCCTCCAGACTTTCTCCCGGCGAAAGGAAACAAACCCTCAGAGATTTTGAACAGGGGAACATCCAGCTGTGAGTTACAGTCGTACTTAAACAATATAATAATTAATGTAGCTGCAAGAAGCCATTAACGAGAATCAAGCTGTACAGGGATGTTCAGCAGGTTCAGTCCTAATGTACCAAGACAGGAGATGACCAGACAAAATATTAGAGTGATCAGTAAAATACTCAGACCTCTCCATCAGAACCAACATGGACTACTTTATTATATTCATTTTTGATTCTAATAAAATAGTTATGATTGACAGCTTGCAATTCGCCAGACGTGCACATTTAGGACCACTAGCCTTCAAAACAATGTGAGCATGATGGATGATAGAGCAACGTGCCTGTCTGCCTGTATCAGCCCCCCTGGCTGGCTGCTCCATATCCTTGTGGAAGCTCTTCTTTCATGGGCTGGACTCCTCTGCACCTGTTGGAACATTCACACCAAACGTGCTGTGAATGTTCCAACTGGTGTCTGAACAAGTTCCCCAAGTGTCATGATGATTTCCTCAACCCAACCTGAGTTATGAACCACTGTGACATGAAAACATGCAGAGGCCAGGCTAGTATGTACACATAACAACCAAACTGCATATTTAGACTAATAATTATCTCTAGAAGGTGTACACCAAGTTTTGTGAAATCCCGCTAATCACATTAGCAGCGCCCCCTACTGTTAGATGTTTACATACTTTGGCACATGCGTTCCAATACCTCTAATATCCCCATTCAGTCCATGACTTGTGGCCCATTTTGTGTTGGACCACACCCATCGTGAAGTTTAGTGGTTAATAGTGGCCATATTGCTGAACTCTTCTGAAGGTCTCTTTATGTCCTGTAACAAGTTTGGTGTTAAATGGCTGACTTAGAACGTACAGTGAGGATATTTCCCTCCAGATAACAGCAGATAGATGGTAGCACTGGTTGCTCGGTAGAAGGGAAGTGTAAAACCTCATTTCCTGTTTCCAGGCTGATCAGCACGGATGCAGCCGCCAGGGGCATCGATGTCAGGGGGATAAAGTGCGTCGTGAACTACGACGCTCCGCAGTACATCAGGACATACATGCACAGGTGAGTCAACCCCCCTCCCGCCTCCTCGTGCAACCTGAGCACACACATGACATCACTTCCTGTTTCCTGCAGAGAGAAATGGAGGAACCTGGCATCTGGTCACTACGGTCCCCTGTTCTATACCTTGTTTTGTTGAGACGGAGTGGATAAATCAGGGTCCTTGAGGTGCTTGAGTCACCTCCTCAATTTAAGGACTGGAACTCCTTGACATTATCCCCTTTCGTGCTGAAGTGCTTGAAAAGTCCTTGAAGAAAAGGCCAACAATTGAAAACCTTTGATGTTCCCCCTGGTCTTGTTACTCAAATCATAAGCCCCTTCCCCACATGGAATCCGTAACACTGCCTGATTGAAAACCTCAGCAGAGGAAACAGGAAGTAAAGCTTCCGTATGGAGTCAGTTCCACATACTGTAGATGGATGTTACACGTACAGTATGTAATACGGGTGCAGAGTATTAATATCAGGTGAGACTGGACAACAATGTTTTTTTAGACCGGCGCTTCGCCCCCGTCTCCCCACTCCACCCACTCCTCCCTCCGCTGACGGAGAAGGGACAGAGCCCCGCCCCATGAGCCCCACCTTGTTAAATCAGTGTGATCATTTTCATCCTGTCCTACACCCTCTGACTCTGGAGAAGGAACGTCCTCCACCCGTTCACTCTCTCCCTATCCGCTCGCTCCCTCTGGCTCCGCCCTGCGGTGGCTGCCACCACACGGTCGCACATCACCCCAAACTGTAGAAGACAGGTGTAGTGTCAGTGTCATTTTAAAGAAGAACAATTATAAAATGTAAGAATATAAAGACTTGTCTCCGCCGAGATCTGACGTGTTTCAGTTTCTCGTCTTTGCAGCTGAGCTCCACGGTTCAGATCGGACTCGCTTTTTTCCTAGTGTTTTTTTATTTCTTCCCAAAAATAAACCAAATAACTTTTAAAATATTTGTACAAAATAAATATTTGTAAAATAACAGTATTTGTGCTTTATTTGGATCCGGCTCCACCCCTACTTAATGGCAAAGTTACTGCTTCCTTTCCCACATACTTCCATTCACAGCTGTACCGGCAATTTGCCGGAAATGATACAAGGTCGAGAGTGAGGAAATTTAGAACGGAACATGGACACTGGATCCCTTTCCCACATGACACCAACACAGAACATTACCAGTACATTTACAGCTTTCAGTGCAAGTGGGAAAGGGGCTTTAACGTAACAAATATAAATACTCATATAAAAAATCGACAGTGACTAAGGTTATATTCTATTTCAATGTATAAAGATCACATTGAAAATGGATTATATTAAAAAATAGTGCTTTAAAAAAGGTCTTGAAAGTCCTTGAATTACATTTTGTAATAATGCCAGCATGAACCCTGATAAATAGATAATAAATCGGAAATTATTCAAAATGAGTATAATTGAAATAATTGAAGCACTCCCTACACCCCCCACCACCCCCTATCCTCCAGCTTATCTTTCCTCATGTTTCCCTTTTCCTTCAGGATCGGGAGAACTGCACGAGCAGGAAAAGCTGGACTGGCCTTCACCTTCCTGCTCAAAGTCCAGGTGTGTGTGTGTGTGTGTGTGTGTGTGTGTGTGTGTGTGTGTGTGTGTGTGTGTGTGTGTGTGTGTGTGTGTGTGTGTGTGTGTGTGTGTGTGTGTGTGTGTGTGTGTGTGTGTCAGGTGAAATTACAGCAGCAAAAAGGTGACATTTTAAATTAAATGACAATAACACATATACTGTATCTGTCAACACAAATTAATGAGGAGGAGCATGTGTCAGAGGGAGTTTTTGAGAGAAGGAGAGAGTTGTTCTTGTTGTGTACGACATATTCACGTTGTATTTATTTATGTACTATCAGATAGTTAGTTAATGTCTGTTTACATACATTCTTTGGTCACGTGTTATCAAAATGTCATGTCAATAAAGTTGGTGTGTGTGTGTGTGTGTCACAGAGGAGTGACTTCCTGCAGATGGTGGCGGACGCAGGAAGTCCCGGCATCAGGAAGCACGTTGTGAAGAGGCGGAGCCTGGAGAGCATGGCAGCGCGCTACAAGCAGGCGCTGCAGGAGCTGGCTGGGGTCATAAAGGTCAACACATCAACCTGCTCCATGTTGACATTAAATCCAAACTGTTTGGAAGGTTATTACTGACACGCAGACGTCCAGTCTCAGAATAACTAGAAGAAGTGAGACTGGACGAGCTCTTTATTTTTAGGGAAGAATAATGTGTTCATTAGCCCTGAGTGATGAGTGCATTAAATACTTTGTTCATGTCGCTCGTCCATCTCTTCAACAGGAGGAAAAAGAGAAGCATCGGATCAGGAGTTGACGGAGCTCGACGCCGACGTCGTCGCTGTCTGTGTTCCGTCTGAAGTGATTTATTTTGGCCATTAAAATGTCTTTTGTTTAAATCTGAGTCACAAGCCTGTTCATTTAATCTTCACTTAAATGTAAATTGTCAAGGATAAAATGCATAAACTCACAGTGGTAAATCATTTAATATATCAATAAATTGATTGTGGGTTACACTGATTCCACATTATATTCTTGGCTGTCATGGCAACACATAACTTAAAGCTGTTGGCTTCATTGTGAACACAATTATAAAAAAAAAAAAAAAAAAAAAGTTAATGTTGACAAATGTATATATTTATTACAGAACTTTAATAAGTAGAAACTTTATTATTAATAATAAATATTTATACTTAATATAAATAATAGTTATTATTAATAATAGTTCATATTTATTAATAAATAACTTTTGATGTCAATATTTAATAATTGTTATCAATAATAATATTTATTAATAATGATTATAAAATGAACACAAGAAGCAACATGCTCGCTGTGTTACCTGTTTTTAACGCCTGATATTTGATCTGTTTTTAGTTGTATTTTCAAAATGTCTGTCTGTCTGTCTGATTGTCTTTTTGTTTTTGTCTGTTAGTCTGTCTTTGTCTTTTTATCTGTTAGTTGGTCTGTCTCTTTGTCTGTTAGTCTATCTGTCTTTTTGTTTGTTAGTCGGTCTGTTTGTCTTTTTGTCCGTCTGTTAGTCTGTCTGTCTTGTTGTCTGTTAGTCTGTCTGTTAGTCTGTCTGTCTTGTTGTCTGTTAGTCTGTCTGTTAGTCTGTCTGTCTTGTTGTCTGTTAGTCTGTCTGTCTTGTTGTCTGTTAGTCTGTCTGTTAGTCTGTCTGTCTTGTTGTCTGTTAGTCTGTTAATCTGTCTTTTTATCTTTTAGTCTGTCTGTTTGTATTTTTATATGCACGGTGGCGCAGTGCATTGCACTGCTGCCTCACAGCAAGAAGGTCCTGGGTTCGATTCCCGCCTGGGGCGCTGTTGGCACCGTGCTCTGGTGGGTTATCTCCCAAACAGGAGCCTTTCTGGGTGGAGTTTGCATGTTCTCCCCGTGCTCACATGGGGTTTCCTCCACCTCACGTCAGTAAGGACCCCCCACCCAAAACATGCACCATCATGGTCTGACCAGCGATGGACACTTATCACCTGGTCCCCGGGCGCGTCCACGTACGCTGCCCACTGCTCATCCTGGCTTGTCCTTCCTCCGGGGCCACAGCCAGGATGGTTCAATGCAGAGGATCCATTTCACCGGCCACCATCAAAGCATGTGTGGTGTGTTGCGTGATAAATAAAGACTGTTTCTTTCTGTCTGTCTGTTTGTCTGTTGTCTGTTTCAATCAATTCATATTGGTAATGGTGCAATTCTTTCTAGATAAATGTTATTATGAATACTCTCTTTTCAAATCGTGTTTTTTACGTAGATATTACTGCAATTATTATTATTTGATGTATTTTTATATTTATTAGCTTTATATTTATTATTTGATGTATTTTTATAAATACATCAAATAATAATATGTATTTATGAATCATTCTAAAATGATTCATAAATAGTTTCAAACCAATGAATTAGAAAAACATTTGACATCTGAATCATTACAATCACTTTGAACATAATTCGGCAGGTCTCATATTTCCACTCAACACCGTCGTGCCAAAAAGTGATGGTCCGACAAAAGGTGATGGCAGCTCCTTCCTTGTGACTCAAAGGTTGTTTCTGCCTCAACACGACTTGATTTCACTCTTGGTGTTTGTATCACACATTATAACCATTTTAAATACATTTAAATGGCCAATTTAGCTCATCAAATGCAGTTTTGCACTTGTCAAAAAGTGATTGCAGCTCCTACCTTGTGACGGAAAGGTTGTTTGTGACTCAAAAGGACTTGGTTTCATCCAAGGGGGTTGTATGACACATAATAAATGACATATATTACATATTAATATCACATATGTGATATATATGACATACTAGCCCGGCCCACTGGACGGAAATCACCTTTTGGCGGACGTTCACTTCTTGGCACGACACCGGAAGTGGTCACCGCTCCCGGGGCAGAGGAGCCGCTTCCACTCGAAGCTCCGACGGAACTTTCACTTTTTAAAGCCACAAGATCCTTCACCTCGTCCGCCACGACGCCCCGGCCCAGCGGAGCCCAACGGAGCGGAGCCCAGCGGAACGGAGCCCAGCGGAGCGGAGGGTGAGTCGGGCGGCGCTGTGCGGGTGTGAACGCTGCCGCACGACGGGCTTCTCGGGAGCGGAGGATGCGGGAAGGACTTTGAAAGTTGTGTCGGTTGGGTTAAAAGTGACGGTGAACACCCAACTGTGGCACCGGGGCCGGTGTCTGTTGCCCCCCCCACCCGCACGGTGTCGGTTGTCTTGTTACGGTAAACGACCGTCCGAAAAAAAAAAAAAAGTCCGAAAATGTCTTTAAATCCGAGACGTTAGTCCCGAGGAGCCTCGGAACTGGGGCGACAGGGGCCCCAAAAAGTCTCCAAACAGTCTTTTCATTTGAACCCGAGCTCTTTTTAAAGTCATGAGTCTTAGAGTTATACATAATACATAATACATTACTATTTTAAACTTTGAAATCACTAGATCTATATAAATACATAACAGAAAAGGTTGTTTTTTTTATTATTATTATTATTATTATTATTTTTTTAATCATAATATACATATTATTAGGCCTTAAAAAAACGGGACGGTTTATTTTTCCATTGAAGTTCATCTTGGGCCCCCAGGACGAGACAGCCTGGCCGGTGGCCCCCAGAGGCCCCTGCTCTAGCAGTAGCCTGTTTGGTTCTGGTCAAAACGCCTCTGCTCAGTGTTAAACAGCTTGATTCAACACAACACTGTCTGCCGTAGTGGTTCTCAACAACGGGTCCATGGACCCCTGGGGGTCCTTTTGGAGGTTCCCGGTGGCCCCCGGCAAAATGAGCAATAGTTAAACTAGTCCAGGTTTGACAACCATAAGTACAGTGGTTTTTGAAATATACCTGGTTTTATGTGGTCAGTGTGGGAAAGACAATCCAGAAAACCACCAACGTTTTCCTGTTGTCACAAACAGTAAAGGTTTGACAAATAGCAAATGGTGTTTGAAATGCAATACAAGCTTCTTATACCGTTTACACACCAAAATTAAGCGGGTTTACCCAGGTTTTTTAAACCTGCTAAAAATAGGCGATTGACACCTTTCCCATTGCAGGAGAAACACAGTTTTGTTTTTTTTCCCTGTTGTCACAAAGACATGGAGGAGGCGGCGTGTCATGGTTCCAGTAGAGGAGACACAAATTTAAACTGCAAAACTTAAAAAAAAAAAAAAAAAAAAAAACAGTTTTTTGAGCCGTTCAAAAATTCTCTGATTGTTCATGAACGACCCGACAACAGCTGTGCGGGTGCGCACCCGCTCTTTGGCGCTGGGGAGCGGGGCCCGGGGCCCGGCTTGAGGCGGTGCTGGAGTGACTGAGTCCGGCGTGGAGCGTGGGGCTTCTCCGCGGTGCACGGTGCGATCCCCACACTCAACACATTTCATGGTCCCCCACATGCGGGCAAAAAAGTAAATGACTTTCGAACTTGATTTTGGATTCTAAAAGGGACACCAAATGATGGAATGATACACGGATATTATGCTGCAACGTCCGGAGCTTAAATGTGCGTTGCATCGCGCAGGTAAAGGGGCCAAAATGAGCAGGTACGACGGGTCGTACTTCAACAGAGCCCATCGGAGGTAGAGCCAATTTAAGAGAAAAAAAATAATAATAATAATAAAATAATAAATAAATAAATAAAAAGCCCATTTTACCTGATTACACTGATGACAATTGCCGATTGTTCACGGGTGTTTCCGGGTTTTTGGTGCAATGGGAAAGGGGTATTATTATAATGTAGTCCAGGTTTGAAAACAGTAAGTACTTGTTGATCTGGACCTGGTTTTAAAGCTTGATTGAGGGTCGAGGCCGACGTACAGAAAAGTGGTCGCACGTAAATGAAACTTTCCGTGGTCGGCAGGATGAATCTGCGGGAGATCAGCGAGAATGTGAAGCTGGCCCGGGAGTACGCGCTCCTGGGGAACTACAGCTCGGCCAGCGTCCTGTACCAGGGCGTCCTGCAGCAGATCAAGCAGCACGTGTACACGCTGCCTGACAGCAGCTTCCACCACCGCTGGCAGCAGGTCAGCGCCCGCCTCAAATTCTACAATGTTCTTAAATTCCACCGCTCCGTCATGCTCGTGTTAATCCTTTTTTTTTTTTTTTTTTTTTTTTAACGTATTCCTGCAGGTGTGGCAGGAGATCAGCGAGGAGAACAAACACGTCCAGGAGATCATGTCGACGCTGGAGAGCTTCCAGACGGACATCGCTGCCTCCAAACCCATTCACCATGACAACAGCAGGGAGATCAGCCCCACCCGAGTGGAGCGAAGGTACCAAGCAGACACATTTTATTCGAGGGTTGCACAAATCCTTTTATAAATTTTTTTTTGAGTGCTTACTTTTGGCTACCTGACTTTAAAGACCCTTTATCGATATTATTTTCAGTCATTTATTTATTTTTGAAACAAAATCTGATAGAATGTGAAACGCTGACTGGGTTTGAAAAATGTACAAAACTCAACTGAAACTAGTAACGGCGCTGTCTTTGAATATGAAAAATAAAACATGAATCAGGAAGTCAACGCGTCATTCTACATTTCTGGTTTGGGTTTTGGGTTTCTCGGCATCTTCATTTTGTATTGATTTAGCTTACCATTCGATATAGAATTTACTTCATTTATCACTCATGGCACTGACGTAAGTACTTAATATTGGCAGTCGTGAAGGCGTCGATAATCTGCACCGATTTAGAGTCGGTTCCAATGTCATTCCCCAACTCACCACCAGAGATAAAGCGTTCCTGGATCCGTTTATTTTTTACGACGGCAAGTCATGGAAACTGCAGCTTCACTTCAGAAGAATCAGCAACAATCCAAGAAAATACAACTCTGACCAAAACCACGCTTCCAGTCAGTGGTGAAAAGAGCAACTCGACGTGACAGGAGTGCAGCTTCAATTACTTAACAGTTTTGAAAACGAATCATGACACTGAAGAAGAATAAACAGACGACCGAGTCGGCAGAGATTATTCACAGACTGTAAAAAGTGTCATTACTGACGAGGAAGGAATTGATAAAGAATTTGATCGGTAATTACAATCCAAAATGGTGTCAGTCTGTTGGATCCCGGGCATATCCAGATTCCCAGGATGCACCTGGAGCCTGGGAAATCAATTGAGTATGAGCTGCAAAATATGATCACTCAGGAGGAAATTCCTCCCTTTGAAAACATTTAAAAATCCCTTTTTGAAAACTGTTGAAGGAAAAGTGTTTGTAGTAGTGGACGGTGTTAAATAAGCTTCTGTCTTTGAATGGTTTCCATGAGCCGCATGTCGGGTTGTTTTTATGGGAGCACTTCTAGCTTTTGTCGTCTTCTTGTCTGTCTTGAAGAAGGGGCATCGTATCACAGGGGAGCCCTACTGGCGGAACAAAGAAGGGAGGAATGAATAAAATAAAGATTTGCAGATGATGTAAGATGTTTGCTGGAGCATAGAGCCGGTGATCCCGTCACATGAGTGAGATTAGCGCCGTGGGTGCACGGTGCTGCCGTGTGCTCTTCTGTTCCCAGCCCTGTGAAGGCAAACCCAGCTTTATGAGGGATTAACTTCAACAAGTTCTGTGTTTAAAAAAAACCAAAAAAAAAAAACCCTGTTTCTACCCAATACTTACTCTGCCTTTACTAAATGTATAGTACTCCCCTGCAATATTTTAGTGAATAAGTGAGATGATTTCATAACCCCAACCCATTTCATTAAAATGTGTCTTGGAACGGTGTTAAAAGTATTCAATTTAATATCACAATATTTATAAATAGATAAGTCTGCCAGCCATAGTTCAAAGTTTTCAACTTGAGTTGTTTTCTTCCAGTTGGGGTTCTGAATTTAGAAGCAGCCATCTTGATATCCATCAATTATTATCAAAGAGTTATGATCAGAACAATGAATGTGATTTGAAGTGTCGTATTTGAAGTTGTTGGTGTTGACCGTGTCATCGTCTTCCTCCTCTCTTCACAGGTCGTCCCCCTGTGCGGTGCGGAGGCCTGCCAACCCCTACAAGGACGGGAAACCCAGCAGCCGCCTGCGGGTGAACGTGCGGCAGCAGCCCAGGCACTCGCTGGCCGGAGGAGGCGGCGAGGAGCGAGGGAAAGCAGCCAAGGGCCGCGAGAGGAAGGACAAGGAGCCTGCGGGGAAATCCAAGGATGACAAGGTGGGAGTTCTGCTGCTCCAGGGGGACGTTTTGGGCGAAGATGTCCTGTTGCGGTGTGTGGAGTGTCACCCTGCTGCTGTTTGTCCCAGAACAAAGCTGACGTTCAGGAGAAGGAGCTGAAGAAGTTTGAGGGCTCGGGATACGACAAAGACCTGGTGGAGTCTCTGGAGCGAGACATAATTTCCCAACAGCCCAACGTCAAGTGGTGCGTGGCGGCCGCCATTTTGAACGCTCCGCTGTCATGGGAACGAGCCGCTATCGAATTCTGATCCTGTGTCTGACGGGTTCTCTCTGCAGGGAAGACATCGCAGACTTGGAAGAAGCCAAGAAGCTCTTGAAGGAAGCCGTCGTGTTGCCCATGTGGATTCCCGACTTTTTCCAAGGCATTCGGAGACCCTGGAAGGTACTGAACACGACGACACAGGACAGCGGTACAGTGGGTTCGGCGTGTATCACGGTTTTGGGGCCACGGGAACAGTACAGTTTCGGTATCTTTGTCTTTAAAAAAACTAATTTTTAAAGGTCTTAAAAAATGTTTTGGAATAAAACATAAATAAAGCCAATACTATAGTTAGTTATTTTTGTATAGAACGGGTATAAACAGTATATTGAACAAATAAACAGTAATAGGGGAGCAACAGATCACAAAAGTCACGGTTCGGATCGTGTCACGGTTTTGAGTCAAGGATCAAATAATTGTGTTCAGATCAGCAAAACAAAGAAAAGAAAGTGAGATAAATATAACTTTGCTTTCCATTTATTCTAAACACTTAGAGGAACTTTTGCCCATGGTCTTAAATGAAAACAACATACAAGATGTCCAATGTTTATCTAAAATATTTAATACTCAGTTGTTAAATTGAAGTGCAGTATGAGGCATGATACATTTACATTTACATTTAGTCATTTAGCAGACACTTTTATCCAAAGCGACTTACAAGGGAGAATAACATTCAAGCTACATTGCGACAGAGACATCAGTGTAACAATAAATACTGCAAGGTGGTGCTAAGTAATTGTAGGTTAGGACAGGAGGTACTCACTGAAGAGCTGGGTCTTCAAGTGCTTCTTAAAGACAGAGAGGGAGGTCCCCGCTCTGGTCATTTTTGGCAGCTCGTTCCACCAACGTGGAACTACAAATGAGAATAGCCTGGATTGCCGTGGCTGTATGGCCGGCAGAGCCAGGCCACGCTCATTTGACGAGCGCAGCATCCGGGGGGCAACATGTGCTCTTACAAGAGCATTTAAGTAGGCGGGAGCATTCCCATCAATCACTCTGTAGGCCAGCATCAGAGACTTGACTTGATGCGAGCGGCTACAGGTAACCAAGCGGCTACAGGTAACCAGTGGAGCTCGATGAGCAGCGGAGTGACATGTGCCCTCTTTGGCTGGTTGAACACCAGTCGCGCCGCCGCATTTCGATACCTTATTCCTTTAAAAATGATGGTGACTGAAAACAATATGATTAGATCAGACCCCATTAACTGTAACTTTTATACCCAGTAACCTACATTTATAACAAACTAAATGTAATCACTATTGGTTCAGAATTACCGGGTTACAGTCATTTCAGAGAAGTCGGCGTCTCTCAGTACATGATTCGTTTCAAACATATGTATTTTTTCAGCCCTAACCCGAGTCTTGATTTGTAAAGGAAACACTTGTTTCTCAATAAGATCATTGAGTCCAGTCGCATGAGATCATTTTAATGATGTTATTCTTTTGTAGTGGAATAAATATTAACAAAATATTTCATAGTAAAAAGAAATGCTTGGGAGCCCTAACGGACCCCGTCACAGCGATGACGGGGTCCGTTAGGGCTCCCAAGCATTTCTTGTGCTTGGGAATCTGTTCGAGTGCTCTGTTTCCTGTTTCTCCTCAGGGGGTTTTGATGGTCGGACCCCCGGGGACCGGAAAGACCCTGCTGGCCAAGGCGGTGGCCACGGAGTGCCGCACCACCTTCTTCAACGTCTCCTCCTCCACACTCACCTCCAAGTACAGGGGCGAGTCCGAGAAGCTGGTCCGCCTACTCTTCGAAATGGTAAAACTGCGGGTTGTCTGGGAAATGTAGGGTTAAAGAACCGGCTGAGCGTGTCATTTCCGGTGTTTGTATTTCCTGCGCAGGCGCGGTACTACGCCCCGACCACCATCTTCATCGACGAAATCGACTCCATGTGCAGTCGCAGAGGAACGTCGGAGGAGCACGAGGCGAGTCGGAGGGTGAAGGCTGAGCTGCTGGTGCAGATGGATGGTATGATCTGACGTCCAGACTTTATTTATTAATATTTTACAGAAAACATTTTACACAAGTTTAAGCAGTAATATAGACATGAATATTTTCCTGGTTTACCACAACTGAACTGAAAACGATTGTAGGCTGGATCATGATCATGACCGGATCAGCTTTTATTTATATTATATATATATATATATATATATATATATATATATATATATATATATACACACACATACAGTGGGGCAAAAGAGTATTTAGTCAGCCACCAATTGTGCAAGTTCTCCCACTTAAAAAGATGAGAGAGGCCTGTTATTTTCATCATAGGTTCACTTCGACTATGAGAGACAAAAAACATATGCTCACTTATGTTTATACAGTGTATATACATAAGTGAATAATTTTCAATGAATGCCTCTATTAAACTGTGTCGATATGGAGTGCTCAATTATGAATAAAGATAAAAATACTTTATTAATCCCCAAAGGGATGTGTATATACCTATGAAAGGACTACTGTACTGTATAAATATAACAAAATAGAATTGAACTGAGTTAAATGTGAAGTTAAAATGTGCTTGGGCATCAGAGGAGGAGTTTCCTCTCCTGGAACAGGGCGGAGTCATTGTAGCTGCTGCTGCGGTGCAGGAATGAGCTCCTGTACCGTCCTTCTTGAAGGAGCCTCTGGCTGAACACACTGTGTTGTGTGAGCAGCAGGTTGTGTGGGGGCTGTGCAGTGTTGTCATGACGCTGAGCAGCAGGTTGTGTGGGGGCTGTGCAGTGTTGTCATGACGCTGAGCAGCAGGTTGTGTAGCGGCTATGCAGTGTTGTCATGACGCTGAGCAGCAAGTTGTGTAGGGGCTGTGCAGTGTTGTCATGACGCTAAGCAGCAGGTTGTGTAGGGGCTGTGTAGTGTTAGTCAAGTCATGTCACACTTTATTTATAGAGCGCATTTCATACCAGGGCAACACAATGCACTTTACAAAGAAATACAAATACAAGAGAAAGAGAGAACATAGTTGTCAGCCGGTCATTACAAAAGAATGCCCCTGAAAAAACAGCAACAACAAAGACAACAATAAAAGCGACTTACAATGCACCTCCAGGCTCCCCTGTTGTTATTCTTCATCCCCTTACAAGGTAAACAGGGCCAAATGTGATCTGTTTCTTCCATGTTAGAATTGACATTGTAGAGAGGGAGAACATTTCTCTTCACATAAAGTTGGGGGGTTCCTGGGAAAACAGAGACAATGTGTGTTGTCATGATGCTGAGCAGCTTGTGCAACATCCTTCTCTCCACAAGCAGCTTGAGCTTAGAGTCCAGAGCGGCCCCCAGCACAGAGCCTCCTTCCTGATCACTTTGTTCAGTTTCTTGGAGTCTCTGGCTTTAATACTGAAGAAACAGTCTTTATTTATCACACACCACACTATAACACATGCTTGCACACACACACACGCACATGCTTTTTGATGGTGGCCGGTGAAATGGATTCTCTGCTTTTGACCCATCCTGGGTTGTCCTTCCTCCGGGGCCACAGCCAGGAGCAGTGGGCAGCGTACGTGGACGCGCCCGGGGACTAGGTGATAAGTGTCCATCGCTGGTCAGACCATGATGGGTGCATGTTTTGGGTGGAGGTCCTTACTGATGTGAGGTGGAGGAAACCCCATGTGAACACGGGGAGAACATGCAAACTCCACACAGAAAGGCTCCTGTTTGGGAGATAACCCACCGGAGCACGGTGCCAACAGCGCCCCAGGCGGGAATCAAACCCAGGACCTTCTTGCTGTGAGGCAGCAGTGCAATGCACTGCGCCACCGTGCCACACTGCTGCTGCCCCAACAAACGACTGCAAAGAAAACTGCAGGAGCCACAACAGACTGGTAGAAGATCTGCAACATGCTGCTGCAGACATGGAAGGAGCTGAGCTTCCTCAAGACGTACTACAGTCTGCTCTGTTCCTTACTGTAGAAGCCTCAGTGTTGCATTTCCAGTCCAGTCTGTTGTCCAGGTGAACGCCCAGGTACCTGTAACCCTCCACCACCTCCACCTCTTCCTCCAGGATGGAAACAGTGTTCGGCTTCGTCCCGGTTTTCTTGAAATCCACAACCATCTCCTTCTTCTTGGTCGCATTTTAGAAGAGGTGGTTGTTTCCACACCATGCTGGTGCACTCTCTCCAGCTGCCTCTTCACTTGACTACAGGAAACCGACAGGTGGGTGGCAGAGGGGGGCTCTTTTTTTTTGACGTGGGGGGAGGTGCTGATGGGACTGTATTGAAGTCCATGGTGGGGGTTGAGGGTTGAGGGCTGAGGCACAGTGTGAGTCTGTGGTCTTGATCATCGGGGGCTGTTATTGTGGAAACATGGCACTGTCCCGGTGGGGACAGTGTTATCCACACAGGAGTTGATGAACTGTCTTATACAGTCAGTCATCGAGTTGATGTCATCACCGCTGGACTCACAGAACGTCCCAGTCTGTGGCCTCAAAACACCCCTGAACTTGCTATGAATGCATTCGGGTGTTTTGTTTGTAGCCTGGCAGTGACTGAGCTGATGACGTCACACGCCGCATCGGCAACAGCTGATGGTGTGATGTAAACGGTAATAATGAAGGCGCATGTGCACTCCCTCGGCAGATAATATGGAGGAAAACTCACGGCTAACAGTTGGAGGAACGCTCCTTCACAGTAACATGTCCGGGATTACACCACCTGTTGTTCACAAACACAGAGATCCCCCTCCTTTCTTCTTACCGCTCCATCAGCCCGTACCGTCTGAAAGCCGGGGACGGTGGCATTAGCGTCTGGAATATGTTCCTGCAGCCACGTCTCGATGAAACGCATAAGACTGCATTCCCCGTATTTCCGCTGCGTCCTCGTCAGCGCTCCGAGCTCGTCCATCAGATCCATTGAGCCGCACAGTCTCTGTATCGTATGCGGTGTTTTGACGGAAACTAAAGCGCAATATCAACACAAGAAAATACAAAATAACACAAGACGCCGCCGCGTCAGGCTGCCACGAGCGCAGAATTAATATTCATAACAAATTCATCCGTGGGCTCCTTCTGGTGCATTAAAAACAATAAGCTCCCTGGTTTCTCTTTTTTTTTTTTTTTTTTTTCTCTTCACCGCTGGGTTTCAGGTGTGGGCGGAGCCTCGGAGAGCGAGGACCCGTCCAGGATGGTGATGGTGCTCGCCGCCACCAACTTCCCCTGGGACATCGACGAGGCCCTGAGACGGCGCCTGGAGAAGAGGATCTACATCCCGCTGCCCTCGGGTGACGCTCCTGTGCTTCAGGAAGCGGTTTCCACAACTTCATGAAAATCAATCCCTTGAGTTTCATGAAGGAACCTGAAAACCAGTTTCACCTGATGTAAAAGTACTGGATTGTAGTCGTTTGCATGTATTCATTTGATCTTAAAACGTCCAAATACAAAAGAAAACAAACAAACAATAAAGTAAAAACATGTTGAAGAAAAAAGTGAATAAATAAATTAAATGATAATAACCCCCGCTCCCAGCCACGGGTCGGGTGGAGCTGCTGAGGATCAACCTGAAGGAGCTGGATCTGGCCGGTGACGTAGATCTGGACAAGATCTCGGAGCAGATGGAGGGATACTCCGGAGCCGACATCACCAACGTGTGCAGGTCAGAACCCCTCAGAGGCCACGCCCTGAACGCCATCTGAAAGGAAGTTGTTATTTTTTGATTAAAACGAGAATAAAGTTCTGGAAAATCAATTCTGTCAAACTTAGTTTTAACCTCGAGAACCAGAGACGGAAAAGAAAATACAATAAAAAGAAAGAAAAACAAAATGAGATCAACATCCTCACAGTTTCAACTGCTCATTTAAAAAGACTATATATATATCTTTTATTTTATTTACATTATTCTATTCACTAACTGCTTTACGTTTTAGGAATCTGTTAGTTGCTAGGTAGGAATTTGGTTAGTTATTATGTTCAGTTTAGTAACTATTGTGCACAATCTCAGTTCACTGATATACACTACTCACAAAAAGTTTGGGATATTTGGCTTTTTGATGAAATTTATGGAAAATGTAAAAAGTTGACACTCCAGTGATATGATATGATAAAAGTAGAGCATTTAAGTAGAAGATACAATGGTGATTTCCTCATCTCAAACTATGTATTGAAACAAAAGCCAACAACTCAACATCCGAAAAGTCAGGCCGTACCTGACCCAATATGCCACTCAACTGCTGGTACAAACCTTGGTGATGTCCCGTCTCGACTACTGCAACGCCCTCTTAACAGGCTTGAGGCCTGTGCGGTGAAGCCACTTCAGATGATACAGAATGCGGCGGCGCGACTGGTGTTCAACCAGCCAAAGAGGGCACATGTCACTCCGCTGCTCATCGAGCTCCACTGGTTACCTGTAGCCGCTTGGTTACCTGTAGCCGCTTGGTTACCTGTAGCCGCTTGGTTACCTGTAGCCGCTTGGTTACCTGTAGCCGCTGGCATCAAGTTCAAGTCTCTGATGCTGGCCTACAGAGTGATTGCTGGGAATGCTCCCGCCTACTTAAATGCTCTTGTAAGAGCACATGTTGCCCCCCGGATGCTGCGCTCGTCAAATGAGCGTCGCCTGGCTCTGCCGGCCATACAGCCACGGCAATCCAGGCTATTCTCATTTGTAGTTCCACGTTGGTGGAACGAGCTGCCAAAAATGACCAGAGCAGGGACCTCCCTCTCTGTCTTTAAGAAGCACTTGAAGACCCAGCTCTTCAGTGAGTACCTCCTGTCCTAACCTACAATTACTTAGCACCACCTTGCAGTATTTATTGTTACACTAATGTTGTTGTTACACTAATCTCTGTCGCAATGTAGCTTGAATGTTATTCTCCCTTGTAAGTCGCTTTGGATAAAAGCGTCTGATAAATGACTAAATGTAAATGTAATGTAAATGTAACAATGTGTCAACGTCTCAATAACTTGTCATGTGCCCTTGAGCATCATTTACAGCTTGACAAGGACGTCTCAAGCTGTTCACAAGTCGACTTATTGTCTGCTGAGGCCTGGCCCCCCACTCTTCTTGAAGGGGGCCCTCAGGTCATTGAGGTTCTGGGGTACAGAGTTAGGAGCCTCTACACGGCCACTCAACTGATCCCATAGGTTTTCTATGGGATTCAGGTCTGGAGAAAGTGCAGGCCACTCCATTTGAGGTGCCCCAGTCTCCAGCAGCCGTTCCCTAATGATGCCACCTCCATGAGCTGGAGCATTGTTCTCCATGAAGATGAGATGAGGCCTGTGTTGTTCATGCAGGGGCACAATGACTGGATGAATGATGTCATTCAGGTAGTATGGGCTTGTCACTGTACCATTCACAAAGTGTAGGACAGTTCTGTATTGACTAGACACACCTGCCCACACTGTAACACCACCACCACCACCAAAGGCTCGTGTGGTGACAGCAGTGGCTGATGCGTAGCGCTCTCCTTGACGTCTCCATCATTTCTGCTCAACATGAATCCACTTTCATCAGAGAACAGCACTGAGGCCCTTGGTCTCTCTTCCAGCGTCAACGCTGCCTGGCCCCTGCAAGACCATGATGCCTGTGCCTGGTGGTGTGGTCAGGTGCACTTGCAGGTGGTCTAGCACGCAGACCACGCTGATGTCAATGGTTTTGAATGGTCTGACGTGACACTTGGTGCCTCTCACCTCCCTTAAATGTGCCTGGAGTTGAGTGGCATCATCCTGCGGTTGCGCAGGGCACTGTTCACAATGAAGCGCTCATCAGTGTGGGATGTGGCCAAAGGACGTCCACTTCTATGTCTTTCTGTGACTCTTCCAGTCTCTGTATCTCTGTTGCAAGCTGCTGATGACGCTCTGTGACACTCTAAGCTCAGTGGCCACTTCCCTCTGACAACGTCCTGTTTGAAGCCTCACCAGGCGAGGTGCTGTTGATCAGTTGTTGGGTGTGGTCTTGGTCTCATGATGTCAACATGTGAACAGCATGATGAAGAGGACTTTAAATACCAACTCTAATTGAACCAGGACATTTATTGGTGGATTCATGGATCAAACACCTGTTGTGAATTTTTCCGTTCAGCTCCTTGTTGGAGAAGTTCACCTGTAAAGGTTAAAGTGCATTTTACCTTCATCCTGAAGTTTTACCCAAAAGCCGAATATCCCTAACTTTTTGTGGGTAGTGTGTGTGTGTAACTTTTATTTCATTTATATTATTCTATTCACTAACTGCTTTACATTTTAGGAATCAGATAGTTTCAGTTAGTTGCTAGGTAGAAATTAGGTTAGATATTATGTTCAGTTTAACTATTGAGCATAATCTCATTTCACTGCATATGTATGAATGAATGTATGTATACGTATGAATGTATGTATGAATATATGTGTGAATGTATGAATGTATGCATGAATGTATGTATATGTATGTATATGTATGAATATATGTATGTATGAATGTATGTGTGTATATATATATATATATGTATGTATGAATGTATGTATATGTTTGCATGTATGTATGAATATATGTATGAATGTATGTATAAATATGTATGAAAGTACTGTATGTACAGTTTATGTGACAAATAAAGCACTTGGCTGAGTCATGACGGCACAATCATCTGAACCCAAATCATCCTGAATTAGTTTTAGAAAAGTTCCCAAAATCTTGTTCTCGATGTGCTGCCGTTTGGGTTTTGGAAGACTTGAATCGTCATTGTCGATGAGGTTTTTTTCCTTCCTGATTTTGGGGAATAACGAAAAGTTGAAAGAACGGAAGGAAGAAGGAAACCAACAGAAATAAATAAAAACACACTGCAGCGCTCGCACCGTCTCCTTCATGTGACGTCGGTTTTTAGGTGGGCGTAGCTAACTGCATGACAGGGATGACTCCGGCTGTAATTCTAAGTAAAAATGGAATGATGGGATGGACTTGCTGTTTGTCCCCCGCAGAGACGCCTCCCTCATGGCCATGCGGCGGCGGATCGAGGGCCTGACCCCAGAGGAGATCAGAAACATTTCCCGGGACGAGATGCACATGCCCACCACCATGGAGGACTTCGAGGCGGCGCTCAGGAAGGTCTCCAAGTCGGTGTCGGCCGCCGACCTGGAGAAGTACGACAAGTGGATCGAGGAGTTTGGCTCCTGCTGATCGCTCCCTCCCTCCGTTCTCTTCTTCCCACGTCGTGTTTTCTACGTCTTCGGTGTTGTACGCTCTCCATCTTGATTTACTTCAGGTACAGCCTTGGATGCCTGCTCTTCTTTCTCACTTCATCTCATGATGCAGAAAGAAAAACAACTGATGTCAACTGAGCTGTTTGTTTTTTTTTTTATGGTTTTTATTTATCATAATATAAATGTGGGGCTTTACGAGTACAAAATGTTGACAATCATAGAACGCTAACATATTGCAACGAATAAAGTATGTGATTAAAATGTTCATGGAGGTGTTCTTTATTTTATTATTGGTATTATCTAAATGCTATATTCCTTAGTAGTTATTTATCATATTTTGTTCTGATTATAAGCGCAAAAAGGACGTTCAAGGCTTTTCCTGAAGGGGAATGGTTGAAAAGCCCTCATAGTAACTGTGGAAGCTGAAACGTAAGCTGGATTTGGGGATCAGTTCTGTGCCTTCAAAATAAAAACTTTTTAATCTTATAGAACCAACTGCATAACCTAAATATGAAGAAGAAAAGACTGACTACTTCTGTGAGATCAGACTTTTATTTCCCTTCTGGTTTTTGATCCACGACAGACATTTCGGATGCAAATCGTTTATTTGGAATCCTGTTAAAGTGTTTTTTTTAGGACCATGCAGTCTCAACATGCAGCTGCTGCTGATGCATTAGACAAGTGTTATCTTCATATATTATTCAGTCGTGCATTCTTTGTCTCCTGTTTAGAAACACCAGCCTAAAGGGTAATAAAAAAAAAAACACATCGGCTAATAAGTATTCTGAAGCATTTACCAGTAGGCAAAATGTTTTCTCCGCATTTTTGGTTTATTTGGGGTTCCGATTCTTATAAACTTTATTAAAACAAATTGTGTTGCAGCTTTCACATTCACTCTTTTTCTGTCGATCGCTTGGAAAATGTTCTTTAAAATATTGAAATTCAACACGAAGCTATTGTCATTCTGTCTTTGATAGATTAGAATAATCAAAATGCCCTGAAGTTCATTGATTTGAAATCAGAAAGTGTCACAACATCCCACACTTTAGAACTTCTCACACTAAATCATTTAAAATCAACAAGCGTCTCAAAAAAGCTCAAATGTACAGAACATGAATAAAATGCTGATTATACGCCATTCATCTGACACAAAGCGACGTGTGAAAGCTTCTTGAAATGAATTCTCGCTTGAATTAATATTGGAAGCAAAAACACAAAGGTTCGTTCTGAACCGAAAACAGAATCATCAAGTCACATTAATTTGGACGCTGTGATCAAACATTCTGATCGGCGGTGGAAGAAGTGCTCACAGCTTTTACTCAAGTACAAATACTCTGACACAAAATGACTAGTAAAAGTCAAAGTACCACACATTGATATTTCTATGTAAGTAAAAGTTGAGTACTTATTGAGAGTACTTAAAGCATTAAAAGTAAGTATTTGTCATATCCAGCGTCCGAATATAAATATTGCTTTGAAAAGTGGTAAAGTTGAAAGTCTCCAAAAGTGAATATACTGATGTTAGTGCAGTACTCCTCCATGAAGGTGAATTAAATAAGAAGCGCTGAACTGCAATGAAGTCAGAGTAGAAAACGCCACTGAAGCTGCGAAATAAAAGCAAAGTCAAGGGCAAAGTCAATCGAGGTTTTAAAAACATGTCGCTGTGATGTAGAATAAAAAAATGAACAGAGTAAGTAAAGTATCACAGAACGGCTGCTCCAGGAAGGTCTGTTCAGCAGGGAATCATTCTGATCAAGCCCGACGGTTTGATTTGAATTGGCTTTCACTCAGTACTTGCTCCAAGATGAGGCCAACGCCGATCCTCCTGAACCTCATTTATACAACAAGTCTGGTCGTTCGCAACAGCTCTTATTAAAGTTTTGAATTTAAAAGGTTTGTGTTAGTGTTTGGTGTTAAATTCACCGTGTTGACGTTTGAATCTGAAGCCTTGACAGACGTGTGAAAGCTGCACATCTCTTCTCTCCGTCATAAAGTACTAATTGACGTCTGTTTTCGTAAGCGCTTCATGAATAAAGTTATTTTTTATAATTCACATTTGACTGTTCAACGTCAACATTTGTGCGAGGGACGTGGTGCAGCTTCATCTGGGGCAAATTTCCTAAATGAAAGTGGTAATCCATCAGATCGTCTGTGGTGATGGTTTACACGGCTGGACCCAGAATTCCAGTCAAAAAGTGCAACGTCCACCCCCCCACCCCATCCTGTTTGACATTTTTGGGAATGTTTGTCCATATCAACAGGTGACTACAGGCTACAAGCTCATCATTCACTGCGGCTGCCGTTCACCTCCTGTGCATGGCGGACCCCGCCACTGACAATGGAACCAGCTACAGAGGAGGAGCACATGCACAACACATACACTGAACGGCTGTTCCTCATGAAGTGCCAGCAAAACAAGGTACAAAATATGAGATTTTGCAAAATAATCTTAGGGATTTGACCACCTTCACGGCCGGTAAGTTAATGGGTCTTTAATCCTTTTGACGACCGGACACGTTTGAAGAAAACAAATCTGTATTTCTACCAGGAAGTAAAAAAAACAAAAACAAGGAGTTTCATCAAACTGAGGAAAAGTCGACTCCTCCTTCCAGCTCCAGAAACGGGTACGAACCCTGACGCTGAAACCTCCACCTCTGGTTAGCAGCTACACCCAAGGAGAAAAGATCTAAAGAACAAGCTGAGAGACAGACAGACAGATAGACAGACAGACAGTTGTGCATTCAAGGCCTCTTCTGTTCTCCTTCTTCTGCTGTTTCCTCCTCCTCCACGTGGAAGGCCTCCAGCAGGACCAGCTTCTCCTCGTCTGGCAGGAGGGTGACGTGGTTGAGGTGGAGAGAGATTCTGGAGCAGAAGAAAAAAGAAAAGTTGTGGATCAAATGAAAGCTGCAGGCGGCGGCGGCTCCTCCACCTGCAGGCGGCGGCGGCGGCTCCTCCACCTGCAGGCAGCGGCGGCGGCTCCTCCACCTGCAGGCGGCGGCGGCGGCTCCTCCACCTGCAGGCGGCGGCCGGACCCTGGAAGGAGCGTAAGAAGAGTGGACGAAAGCACGGAGCATGAAAATGACCCAAGTCACGTGAACGGTGCCTCTTTGAAAGTCAACGCGCTGCCGCGCCCACGGCGGCGGAAACAAAAGCTTTTAATGACTTTTAACGATGAAGGTGTTTTGTCGACACTCGTCAAGTTTGAAGTCGATCTGAAAAAATCATAACATGAAAATGACCAAAAAGTGACCAAAATGGCAGCTTTAATCCAACATGGCCGACTTCCTGTTGGGTTTCGGTCACGGCAGCGGTGTCGCTTTCTCCGGTCTCGTGGTGTTACACATGTGAACCGAATTTTGTGAGTTTTCGTGGAAAACAGTGACGAGGTTTGATTTTTTTGAACGCTTTCTAAGAGGCGTGGTCGGCCATGTTGCCACGCCCGTGCACGGAGCCACAGGATATGACACGACACCGGGGCTCAGGCGTTGGGCTAAGTTTGGTGAGTTGTGGAGTTTCTTAAGGCTCCAAAAAGGCTGAAGAAGAAAGAGAAGAACAAACGGAGCGGCAACACCAGGGCCCCGCCCTCATTTTGTGGCTCGTACCCTCATTTTAGCAAAGTGGGAAGGGGCCACGATGTGGGAAGGGGCCACGATGTGGGAAGGGGCCACGATGTGGGAAGGGGCCACGATGTGGGAAGGGGCCACGATGTGGGAAGGGGCCACGATGTGGGAAGGGGCCACGAGGGGGCGGAGTCACAGCTCCATGTTTCAAATGGAAAGATTGAAAAAAGCTGAGATGAAAGGAAAGACTAATAAAGTAAAAACAATAAAACGACAGAAAAATAAACAGGAAAAAAATGCCAATTTGTCGCTATTTTTTCAGTTTACTACGTAATAATAAAAATAAACCTCTTGAATCTTGAAAACTGACTCGGTTCTTTTTGGGGGGGTTGTTCTGGCCTCCACTCACTTGTGTTCGCACGTGGGGAAGAAGACGTCCAGGATCTTGACGATGACGGCGGAGCCCGCCACGCCGATCACCACCACCCACATGACCAGGAAGAAGACGGGCAGCGACTTGGAGCAGAAGAGCCGGAGACGCTCCCGGAGCTGCTCCACCAGGCGGCAGGCGGCCTGGGGGGGTTACCACGGCAACGGGGATAAACAACGGCTACAGCGTCACAGAGTGTGAAGGTCGACGATCTCGAATGCTTTTTAAATTACGGCTTTAGATCAATTTAAGACTAATTTTTAGAGAAGAAGATAAACAAAAATATAACCCAAAAAAACAATACAAATATCTGGTTTGTTTACATTTTTGGGGGACACCCTTTTTTTTTTTTTTTTTTTTTGCCCTCTTTCTTGCACGGCGATTCCTTTGTCATTAGTTCACCTCATTATTTGACACTTAGGCCACATCTAATATCAACATCCCACAGTGCAACATTATATGACAGAAAATAAGGAAAAGCATCATCAGTGTCAAAAAAATTCAAGAACTGAACACGACTTCAGGCCTTCGTGTTTTTTTGGGGTATTTCTACTTCCTCTGTCTTTTTAACGATCCAGGGTGAAGCGGTTGAAACGTCACCGTGCGAATGAAGCGGACTCACGGAGTACGACGACTGGGAGTCTCTGTTGGTCGCCTCCTTCTGGTCCGACCGCCTCAGATCTCCGTCAGCGTCGCCGTCTTCCTCCGCACCTGCGTCGTCCAGCAGGTGGGGGTCCATGCGGAGCGGGGTCTCCGGAAGCTTCCCTGGGGCCGCCACCTCCTCCTGGGTGGTCTCCGCCTGGCTGCCCGGGTACTGGCTGGTGGTCTGGGACAAAAGCTGATCCACGGCTGGGGGAAAACATACGTTGCTAATAGTCAGGTTTGCTTATCGTTCTCTTTTAGAGTCAAGTAAAACAACGTGGACCGTCTTGGTTTAACTTATAAAATGAAAATATCTATTTTAGACTGCAGAGTTAACTTATTCAGGAATTTAAAAATGCCTGTTTTGTTCACGATTAATTGTGATATGTTGCTTTGCACCTTACATGCTTATTAAAATGAATCCCATTACCCCCAGTGATTACGTACAATAAGCTCTAAAAATACTAAAATGTGAAAAGATTATGCATTCTAGCCACTTTGACATGCCTCCAAGGCCGGACTGTTCCGAAACAGGCTGTTTCAGTGTGTGAATCTTTGATTGCCAATGAGCAGCCAAGCCCCTAGTTCTGAGCCAATGGGGTTTGAGCTTTACATCCGGACTCCCTTTTATTTACTCCGCAAACTTTCCCTGAGTTCACCTTATCAGTCACTAAAATCTGTTTCTGAACAAACTTGAGACTAGAAATAATCAATCCAGTTTCTAAATCTTCATCATAGATCAACGAGGCCTCATTTAAAAGTTTGTTCCCACTTTGGTTGCCGATTCCGGCTTGTGGGAGACACGGACACCGTTTCATGGACATGTCGGAAAATAAAATAAAATAAAATAAATACATCTACAATAAAAACAGTTTTTATTGGTTTTGTTTGGAGAAACGCACAGCGGATGGGATGGAGCAGATGACCATATAAGGAAACCCGTGAGCAGATGACGTCAGCGCGTTCAGAGAGTAGAAAAAACCTTTGGAAACGGAGCGTTCAGAGTGTTTTGTTCACGGCATTTCCTTTGTTGTTAGTTTTCCTCATTATTTGACACTTTGGCCTCGTCTGACATCAACATCCCACAGTTTAACATCATATATATGATATAAAATATGGAAAAGGATAATAGCAAGTAACAAGTAACAAGTAAAGAAACTTGTTTGGTTAGAATTTTAAAAAAATATTTACCCTCTAACTCTTAAGATTATACCTCCATGTTCTGTACCTTTTTGGGGGTTTGTTGTATCAGCGACGACCACGTCGTGCTCCCGGGGCATCCTGAAGATTTCACTGTGTCCGATGGGATAGATGTTGGTGTACTGGGCCAGCTTCTGGTAGTTTGGACTCATCAGTATTTTCACCTCGCACATATCAGGCTGTTGGACCTGAACGGTTTGAAGGAAATATCATTATAGTGGAACATTTTTCAGGATCAAATGTTTAACTTGTTTTACTTATGAGCAATCAATGTAAAATGGACACTTACTCATGGTCCGAATTCACACAGTTGAAATAAAGTTAAATTCAAGCATATTTCCAGAACTTTCGTGGCATATTATCAAATATCTTCCAACACCACAAGAAAAAATTTGATTTTAATCATTTATTATGATTTCAATTTAAAGTTAAATTCAAGTATTTTAAGCACCTCCAGGCACCGGTGTTATACCTCTTTGTCATCCAGCTGGATCACCTCGCTGTAGACCTCCACGGCCACCACCTCCTCCGAGTCGCTGTACAGCCGGTTCTGACTCACCATCACCCTGGTTACCGTGGAAACCAGACCCCCGGACTCAAACTGACTGCTGCCATTGGTAGAGTCCACTGTGAACCACAGCAATAGAATGGATGGAAATGTCTGAGTATTAATCATTAACTTAACCACCCCACAGCAATTCATAGCATGCTATGATTGTAGAGTGGGTGAAAACCCAATTTTTATATGTTGTCTCATGGTGGCAATATATAATGGACGATTTATCCCACAATAATTCGAAAAGTGGTTGGAAAGTGGATAACCTGCTTGAAGAAAGAGTTATAATTATAATACCAGGTTAAAGGCTTTAATGTTTACGATAAGTTGTTTTACCACAAGGAACAACAATGTAAAAACCACTGACAAAAAGCAGTGTGGATGTCTAAGTAGATGGAAAGCTGTCTGCAGTGAAACCAGCACCGTCGCTCATCTCTCATGTCCATTATCTGTGACAGGGGACGTTAGAGACCGACACAAACGTCTAAAAGTCAAAATCAAATTGACGAACAACATCCTTCAACCACCTCCAATGACTGAACATCTCACTGATATCAGTCATTTAAAAAATCCCTTTTCCAGAATATACAAACTTTTATTAAAAAGAGATGGCACTTTATCTTTACCTACAATGGAATGAGAAAGAGAGCTTGCTGTTCTCACCGATATCAACCTGTGGAAGCTTATTTTTAACACCTTTCTTTTGACCCGCAACTCCAAAATGCAATTCATCCAATATAACATTCGGCACAGAGCTCATACCACAGAACACCACATGTTCAAAATGGTTTTTTTGGATAAAGACATTTGCTCTCACTCTTCCCTTGACACCAGAGATGACGACTTAGATGCCTTCTGGCTCTGCCCACCTATCCAAGCCTTCTGGACCAACATCACCAAGAAGCTGTCAACCCTTCTGTGTCGCAGCGTTCCAGTCTCCTCCTCTGTATGTCTCCTCAGTGACCTCTCCTCAGTTGAACCACCACTGAAACACCACCAACCCAATTGATCTCCTTAACAATTGCCAAGAAAATAATATTACTCAACTGGAAAAACAGAGATAATCTCACCACATCCCAATGCTAACATTTATTAATAGAATTTTGGAAAAACTTTTAGTTGGAAAAACTATTGGCAATATCCAAACACAAGGTTGATTCATTTAATGAAATAAAGGCTACTTTTATCACTGACATAACTGGTGTTTTGGGGCATGTGGGGGTCCTCCTGGTCTCACCGGGGCTCTGTGGTTGGGTGGGTGCCCGGGTAGCTCTGGGGACGTCCGCAGCCCCACGGGGGTGTTAGGGGGGCCGGGTGCTGGCGCCCGCTCTTATTCCTGAATTGAGCTGGCCTGTCTCCGGGGGTGGGGGGGGGGGTGCTCTGGGGAGTACCTGCAGCTGGCGTCCGTGTGTTGGTTTGAGGTGTGTTTTTGGCGGGGGATGCGGGTTGGGATCTTGGCCCCGTGGTCAGTGGGTCGGCACGCCGCTGGGTTCAGACCCCCGGTAACCCGCGGGCCTGAACCTGGCTGGGTGTGCTCGGCGCAGGGCTCACCATGTGGCCTCCTTTGGTAGGGGGCGGACTCCTGTCATCACACCGGACTGCCGGGGTACCTGTCCTCTGGCGCTCTTCGCTGGGGGGTCGGGCTGTGGGTGGTGGGGCCGTCTGCCGCCCTCTGTTCTGTGGTCCGCATGCTCAGCGGCCGGGGGCTGACCAGGGGCCTAACGGGGGTGCGGAGCTGCCCGGCATAGCCGAGGCGCAGGACGGGCCGCTCTGCGCCCGTGGCTGGTTGCTGAAGGTCGGGTGCCACCAGGTACGGGAGGCGGGCGTGCTAGGGCTCGGTCGGGTCCGGGGTGGGGTCCGTGTGGTCGCTCCTCGGCCTGCCGCGCCCCCGCGTCGATCTGGTGGCGCTTCGCCAACTCTCCCGGTGCCACAACTCATACTCAGTACATACACCACACAATAGGCCTCGGGCTTGCGGGACGGGTGGGGTGCGAGTTACGTGGGTGGGGATGTAGCGGGGGGCTGCGATCTGCCTGTCACACTCCTGCCCCAACGTGCTTCTTGTCCGTCCCGAAATTTTAACCAATCAACCAATTTTATCCTACTCTGAACAACACTCCACCAGACCAGGGTCTGCGGGGCAGGAGGGTGCGAGTGATTCGGGTTTGACTTGCCTGAAGGACTCGTTCCCCCAATTTTCACTGCAATTGCCAACAGCACACATTTAGCACTGGGGTTTTCCTGGGTGTCGCTGGTGGGTCGGCGTGGGGGCGTGGTTGACCGGGCGGCGGCCGGGTGGACCCCCTGCCGGTTGGGCTGGAGTCCTGATGGCTTGCACGTGGTGGTTTCAGGTGTGCTGTGACCTGGCGGGGCTGTGGAGAGTAACCCTAACCTCCCCCTTGGAGTAGTGATCAGTTGTTTATAGACCCAAACATGCTAAATAGTTCTTCAAAGATGGGGGTTGGTGGTGGTTCTCCATAACCAAAAGCTGTGCTCTGCTCGTTCCACAGCTCGTCACAGGACAGAGTTATTGCAGCAGTTGCTGATGATTGAAGAATGAATAAAGAGTTGAATTGCAGGTTGACAAGTTGAGCTCCACTTGCAACTAACTCTGTCCTAGATGCAATGAAACAAATACTCTGTTGTATGTGCAGCACGCTGACAGCACAGGTTAACAAAAATAATAATGATAATTTAAAAAAATGGAGACTGACACGAGGCTGGAACTCACAGATCAGCGCTGGGAAGTTGAACCTCGTCACCTCTGAAGGCTCCACAGGAACATCGTTGACCAGAACCTGCTCAGCATCCACCGAAATATTCAGATAAATCTATGAACAGAAGGAAACCAGCAACATTTGTTATGGAACGATGGATGGATGTAATAAATGACAGACAGACAGACAGACAGACACAGATAGATAGATAGACACAGATAGATAGATAGATAGATAGATAGATAGATAGATAGATAGACAGACAGACAGACAGACAGACAGACAGACAGACACAGATAGATAGACAGACAGACAGACAGACAGACAGACAGACAGACAGACACAGATAGATAGATAGATAGATAGATAGATAGATAGATAGATAGATAGATAGATAGATAGACTGACAGACAGACAGACACAGATAGATAGATAGATAGATAGATAGATAGATAGATAGATAGACAGACAGATAGACAGACAGACAGACATCTCCCACAGTTCACCTGCAGGCTGTTGAACTCCTTCAGTCCGGCCTCTCCGGTGGCTCCTGCCGTCACATTGATCACTATATTCTCCTGTGGGATGAACAACAATGACGGGTTGTTTTCCTCCGCTCGGGGTGTTTAACCTGGAACATTCTGCATTAAACCACCGGTTCCACTGTCGCTCACCGTGTTCTGCGGCTTGGACGAGGAATCCACACAACTTAACAAGGCGAACAGGAGAGGAACACCCAGCACGGACGGTGCCTTCATCTTCGATCAGCGCGACGACAGCTTGCGCTAACCCCGATGCTAACTGCTAACGGCTAACGCTCACAATACTCAACAGCGCCCGGAGAGCGGCTGGCCCGAACGGCGCATGCGCGAGCACCAAATCGCGTCTCTCCTGCGGTGTTCTCGTCTCGTCCGGAGCGGGATCTGGGTCATGGCGGTGCTGCTTGAAACGACGCTCGGAGACATTGTTATTGATCTGTTCACAGACGAAAGGCCCAAAAGTGAGAGTTCGGCCTCTCGCCCGGAATGTGTGCAGTGTCTCCCATTAGTTGTGTATTCTCTCATGCTAACGGCGAAGTGTTTCCTGGTCAGATGCAGCGGCTGCGGTTGCCAAATGAGTTAGCTTAGCAGTTAGCCTGTTAGCTTCCTGTTCGGCTCAGTTCGGGTGTACACGTTTGCTTTAAAGTGGTTAAAATCAAAGTCTCCGAAACCAACTTAAAATGTACATACCTGGAATGTAACAGTGTACTCGTATTGTATTTCTTTCCACCGCTGCTTGTGCCTGTTTTACAATTACTGTACATGTGTACAATGATTCATCAACAAAGTTTTGAAGAAGAAGTCACACCGGTATAACAGAGTCATGAATAAATGTCTCTAAAAACTGCAACTAAACTAAAACTTGACTTATCGAAACAGTTGCTAGATGAAGAACAAGCTGATTTGTGTTCTTCCTTGTTTCCATTTCACAGCTTCCCAGAACTTCTTGAAGTTATGCAAAATCAAATACTACAACTACTGTCTCTTCCACAATGTCCAGGTAAAGTCGGATTCCCTTCCCTTTTCAATCCGTTCCAAAGCATAATGCCCGACTTTCAAGGTCGACGCGGCTGAAAATCAGCAGCCACGGAGAAAGGTGCATTTGGATCATCCGCCCATTGGTCTATGGATCAGATGTTTTTATTGGACAACTGTGTTTTGATAGGCTAAACCCTGTGCTCACTCTCCCTCCAGAGGAACTTCATCGTACAGACTGGAGATCCCACGGGAACGGGCCGAGGTGGAGATTCCGTCTTTAGGTCAGACAGTTTTTATTTTTGCGCTACTACATCACCATTGGCCCTCTATTTATTTCATACAGAGCTGGGACATATGCAGGGATATATTAACACAAGAAATAAATAGTGCTCACACAATTCCAGCGGACATTAAAATCAAGTTATCTCCCAGCCCTAGTTCCACATGTCACACAGTGGAGTTAGTGGCTCAGTGGACCTTCCTCCTCCTGTGTTGTCAGCAAGCTCTATGGCGAACAGGCCAGATTCTTCGATGCAGAGAAAGCACCGCGCATCAAACACAGGAAGAAGGGAATCGTTTCCATGGTGAACAACGGCAGTGATCAGCATGGATCCCAGGTCAGTGGAAACAAGCCTGCAACACCAGTGACTCTAAACCGTGATGACTGTTTGAAGCTTGTGCAGAGATCTTGGGTTTATCAAAATCTTTTTTGGTGGGGGGCCTGTAGTTCCTTATCACCACAGGAGAGAACCTGGACTACTTGGACGGGGTCCACACAGTGTTCGGGGAGGTTTCTGAGGGTTTGGACGTCTTGGCCAAGATCAACGAGACCTTTGTTGACAACGACTTTATCCCATTTCAAGACATCAGGTGAAATACAATTGAACTTCAATAGCTTCATAGCGCACGTGCTCCGCTGCACTCATTGTTTTAGATAATATCTAAAACGGTGAGTAAAGTCAGTAAATTGTGAAATCAACAAGATATCCCTTGTTCAAATATTATGTGAACAAGGGATATCTTGTTGATTTCACATTTTATCTAAAGCAAAGCAGATGCTGCCGAGGTTCAGCGAGACCTAAAACATTCTTTACGAGTAGAGTCTAGTTGAGTCAAAGTCAGCTTCATTGTCAATCCTGCCGTACGTACAGGACATACAGCAGATCGAATTACCCTTTCACTCAGAACTCAGTGTTGGCATATATAAGTATTAAAACAAAACAACAATGGTGTAAAAATACAAGCATACAAACAAACTTCACAAAAGTACTGAGAAGTTAAATATTGCAATTAGGCTGGGTGTAGGGGGGAACAATAGCAAGGCACAAAACAAGATCAATAAATGTAATGATGACAAAATATAGGGCAAAATAGAAAGGATGTGCAAGTAGTATGTCATCCACAGGATGAGTAATTAGCATTAGTTTTTTAGCAGTTGTGTTCTTTGCAAAGTGGCTAGTGCTGAGTGTGGGGGTGCGTGTGCTCATATATTTGTATAAGAATTCTTATGGCTGGTGCTGTTGAACATGTAGGGGGTGGGATGGGAAAGTTACAGTCAAGACTCTATCTGCGGCAGAGGGGAGAGAGTTCAGCATCCTGACAGCCTGATGTATGAAGCTGTTGCAGTCTGGTGGAGCGGGCTCTGAGGTGTTTGCTCCCAGATGGTAGGAGACTGAAGGGGCTGTGTGAGGAATGGGTGGGGTCATTGGCAATGCTGGTGGCTTTGCAAGCTAGGCGGGTGTTGTAAATCTCCAGGAGTGAGAGGAATGAGGCCCCAGCGATCTTTCCAGCTGTGTCACGATGCCCTGCAGGGTCTTTGCATTGGAGGCAGTGCAGCTACCAAACCACAGTGATGCAACTGGACAGAACGCTCTCTATGATGGCACAGTAGAAGGTGCAAGTGATGGGTGCCGGGGCTCTTGCTCTCTTTAGCTTCTGGACAAAGTAAAGACCTTGCTTGGCTTTTTTGGCCCGTAATGCAGTGGTAGTCCAGGAGAGGTCCTCGGTGATGTACACACCCAGAAATTTGGTGCTGCTCACCTGCTCCACAGCAGTACCATTGATGGTCAGCGGGGAGTCTCGGTGTGGGCTCTCGGGAAGTCAGTAACGATCTCCTTTGTTTTCCCGACATTTGAGGAAAGATTATTTTTGCACCACATGGTCGGTGGTTCATTAGTTCCTGTCGCTCGTTCCTGTCGTCCAATTTGTCATTGTTGCTGATGAAACCCACCACAGTTTTGTCATCAGCAAATTTGAGAGTGGTTGGAACTGTAATTAGTTGCACAGTCATGGTTCAGCAGGGGTGAAGAGCAGGAGACTGAGCACGCATCTCTGCAGGCCCCTGTGCTCAGTCTGGTGGCGCCCAATGTTTTGTTGCCTATCTTTACTGACTGCAGTCTCTCAGTGAGAAAGTTTACTAGTCCAATTACAGAGTGTGGTGTTCAAGTCCAGCAGGTCCAGTTTCCTTGTCAACTGCTGAGGGATGATGGTGTTGAATGCAGAATTGAATTTGATGGACAGCATTCTCACATAAGATCCTTTCCTGTCCAGGTGGGTGAGGGCTAAGTGGAGGATAGGGGAGACTGCGTCATCAGTGGACCTGTTGGCACGTTATGCAAACTGAAAGGGGTTCAGGGCGGGAGGGAGGATGGATTTTAAGTGGTACATGACTGGTCTCTCGGAGCACTTCATGATGGTGGAGGTCAGTGTGATAGGGCGTCTTTGAAGCAGGATGGAGGTGACTTCTTTGACACAGGTATGATGGTGGTGGCTTTGAAGCATGTAGGGACAACAGCCTGGCTCAGAGACATGTTGAAGATCTCCGTATGGACATCCTTGAGCTCTTCTGCACATCTTTCAACACACGAGTTGTCCAGATTGCCATCCTTAGGATGGAGAACTGATGCAAACGTAATTTTGCAGGATAAACCACACTGTGATCCTGGACGACCCATTCGATGACCCACCAAACCTCCCGGTGCCAGACCGCTCCCCAGAGCCCACCAAGGAGCAGCTGGATGTAAGTGTTAAGTAGGCAATATGAGCATGTCTTCAAGCCTCTTGCCTTTTCATTAGATTTTCCTACTGCGAAATGACACAGATGTTACAGCAAATCAGATTGACCTTTTAAAAGAAAGATTTACAACTGCAGTCATTTTACCTCACATAGTCACTATTCCAGTCATGGAGTGATATGTGTAGAATTATTATTATGCTTAATATCACTTATCAAAATGTGTTTGTGTTTGTTTTTCAGAGCGGGCGTATCGGAGCAGATGAAGCCATCGACGACACGGAAGGAAAAGGGGCGGAGGAGATAGAGGAGCAGCTGAAGGGGGAGGAAGCAAAGACTCGGGCCATACTGCTGGAAATGGTGAGAGCTCGGGTTCTGGTCTGATTTCATACTTACGTTACCATTCAGTTCAATGTGAGTCCAGCTTCAACCACATGAGATTCTGAATTCACAGACAACATTGAAAAGCAGTTTCTTGACAATAAGTTCTTCTCTATCAGCGAGAATTAAAGTCAACCATCAATTAAGATCTGTTGGCCAGCAAGTGTAATTGCGTGCGTGCGTGTGTGTAGGTGGGAGACCTCCCCGATGCAGAGGTGAAGCCTCCAGAGAACGTGCTGTTTGTGTGTAAACTAAACCCGGTGACCACGGACGAAGATCTAGAAGTCATCTTTTCCCGCTTTGGACCCATAAAATGGTAACTCCAGTGCCCTGAACCTGGAACACACAGATAGAGGGATGCATTGAAGAGATGGCCCTCCACCTGCTTCGTAATGATATACACATTAATAATGATTGATTCTTAAATATTTGTGTGTTTAAATATCTTCTGATAACATCAGTCACCCCCAAAAATATCGATGTCAAAGTATCAGTCAAAAATATTGTGATATTTAATTTTAGCACTTATTATTTCACTTAATTGATTCACAGTTTTTATTTATTTATTTATTATTATTATTATTATTATTATTATTATTTTATTATTTTTTAATTGGGTCGAACATTAAAACTGTTACTCAGTTTTAAAAAATAATAATTAAAAGATATATATTAAAAAGTTAACTTAACTGAAACTGCAGCATTGGCACCATCAACAGGCTGAATACTGCAACTTCTTTATCTGGCTCAAATTTGTGCCGAACTGCCAAGTGACGTAGAATGTGATCTTCCATAAATCCGACGTTTAGTGTTATTATGGCAACAGGAGAGGCTATATTGTACTTTAAACACACTGGGTCCTTGATCGTCTGATTTTTGCTTTTTTAAATGTTTTCTTCAGCTGTGAGATCATTAGAGACTGGAAAACCGGAGAGTCTCTCTGCTACGCCTTCATCGAGTTTGAAAAGGTGAGTTCACACGCTGCTACCGTTCCTTAAGAGAAGAAGAAGAAGAAATTTGTCCTTAGGCTACGTGTTAAAGCTGAACAGGGAGACATCCTTACCATTCCCACACAAACGTCTGAATGTTCTAAGAATCTCAAAAACTGTAGCGGAGTGTAAAGGTCCAGGTCCGGAGGTGGATGATTCCAGGTCTAGAAAGTAAAAGTCCTGCCTGTTTCTTCTCCAGCCATGCACTGATGGAACGTCCACACGGTTGCCTCGAAATCCCGGAATGGAATTTAGCTTCCTGAACCTGGCTTATCCACCTCTGGGAATAAAGTACAAATATGCTCAAAATCTGCTCGGAAAAGTAACATTTCTTTAAAGGACTACTGAGTACATGTAACTAGTTACTTCCTGCCGCTATTTACATAGATGTTTTTTTCCCTCCGCAGGAGGAGGACTGTGAGAAGGCCTTCTTCAAAATGGACAACGTGCTCATCGATGACAGACGCATCCATGTGGACTTCAGCCAGTCCGTCTCAAAGATCAAGTGGAAAGGAAAAGGTACAAACCGGTGCTTAGAAACAAAATTCTTTTGTTTTGTTTGTCCTCTTTTCTGTTCATTCGGGGAATGTAACCTTTTTTTTTTTTTTTTTTAAGAATCTGAATAATCTTTCTCCTCTCAGGTGGGAAGTACAGCAAGGACGACTTCAAAGTCTACGAGAAGGACGTCGACAGCCGTTCCAAACTGGCTCTGAAGGACAAAGCCAAGCCCAAACAGGAGTACATATTCAAATCAGATGTATTCAGTGTGTACATTTACCATTTACACAAACATGGAGTTTGAGTGGATGGATTGATGTATTAAATCCATCGGGTGAGAAATTTTGGAGCAGTGGTTCTGACCATGGGGTCCAGGGACCTCCAGGGGGGCCCCTGGCAGAAGGATCACGAGTCAAACTTTGCAGTTTTTTCATTTCCAAGACCGTGGCACCGTTAGCAAATGTCTAGTCATGACTTTTTGGATCCTGGTTACACTGATACAGCATCTCCCTGACGAGAGTAGAGACACAGGATCAGATCTTATCTGAGATTGGATCCAGAGACTTAATCTGATCAAATGTCTGTGGCCTGAAGAGGATCAAACTGAGGGTCCCTGATGTGGAGAAGGTTGAGAATCCTGTTAATATGTAGTTAACCCAGATCTAATGATGTGCTGGAGGAGATCTGCAAGTTCCAGCATCGCACACGTGTGTAAATATTAATCAGATACAGAATAAATGTACTAAAAGCCCCGTAGAACATGTACATAACAGAAAATTATATCTAATTATATTTCCACTTCCTCAACATTCCCTTAAGCTCCAGGTACGATCTGCTTCTAGACGAGGAAGAGGAGGGTCCCGGGCTTCATCACTCAGAGAAGAAACATAAAGAGAAGAAGCACCATCACCACTCAGACGACGAGGACAGGAAGTCCAGGAAATCCAAGGTAGATAAGATAGGATGACCTAAGGTAGCCTCACCATACAACTTCCTGTCCGGCCAGGGATCGGTTGCCCTCTCTCTTGGGGTCGAAGGTCGTCTGAAAGCAGAGTTGGTGGCACAGCCTCGACCAACGGAATGAATCAAAGGGGCCCTTTGATTCATTCCGTTGCTCCGCATGCTAACTGTGTTAGCTCAATACATGGTGGCAGAGGGGTTCAGCTAGGCCAGCTCCTGTAAAATTAAGGAACTCCACATTCCAGCATGTCAAAACTATTTAAACAATACATCTTGCATCTGTATGATGAGTTGAAATCAAAACATAAAAATGGGATGTTATGTAGTGAGATGAAATGGTATGAAATAAGTAGTTAATGAGTTAGCACTTGTCTTTAATTGATGACAAATTATAATTTGTTGTTATTGTTTATCTTTATTGTTATTGTTGCAGAAGCTTCTGACGTGTGGTTGTGTAGCTTCAGAGTTAGTTTGGCCTGATCGCAATTCATCCCTCTCTCACTCCCTCTCTTCCCCGCCCTTCCGCTGTCTCTCCATCTCACCCTTCCCTCACTCCCTCCTTCCCTCTCTCCATTTCACTCTCTCCCGTCTACCTCCTTCCCTCTCTCTCTGTTTACCTCACCCCCTCCCTCCCCCTCTCTCCGTCTCCCTCTCTCCGTCTCCCTCTCTGTCTCCCTTCCTCGCTCTCTCTCCTTCCTGCTCTCTGTTTACCTCACCCCCTCTCTTCCTCCCTCCCCCTCTCTCCGTCTCCCCCTCTCTCCATCTCCCCCTCTCTCCGTCTCCCTCTCTCTCTCTGTCTCCCTTCCTCGCTCTCTCTCCTTCCTGCTCTCTCTGTTTACCTCACGCCCTCTCTCTCTCCCACCCTCTCTCTCCATCGCACTCCCTTCCTCTTTCTCCCTCCTTCCCTCCCTCTCTCTCTCCGTCTCCCTCTCTCTCTCCGTCTCCCTCTCTCTCTCCCTTCCTCGCTCTGTCTCTCTCCTTCCCTCTCTCTGTTTACCTCACTCCCTCTATCTCCCACCCTCTCTCTCATTGCACGCCCTCCCTCTTTCTCCCTCCTTTCCTCTCTGTCTCCCTCTCTCTCTATTCCATCCCTCTCTCTCCGTCTCCCTCCCTTCCTCTCTGTCTCCTACCCTCCCTCTCTCCTTATCTCTGTCTCCCCCTCTCTCTCTGTCCCCTTCTCCAGGATGGCGAGTCGAGCCGTCAGGACAGGAAGTCGGACCGCCAGCGCTCGCGGTCACGTGACCGGGACCACAAGCACCACAGCAGGTCTGGTGAGAAACACCGCGAGCGGAGGGGCCGGAGCCGCTCCCCGAGGAAGTCTCGAGACAAAGAGAGGAGTCGACACCGATAGAAGTGGTAATGTAGGAGGGGGTGGCTCTAAGTCTTAATCCGATATGTGTGCACACGCTCGCACATGCACACTGACTGGTAATGACTCATATGACAGTTCTTCAATTCCCCATCAATAAATCTTTGGAGCATCATGTGCCAACTAAAGCTATTTCATGGTCACAGAAAACTGTTTTCTAATTAGACCAGAGGCAGACGAGGTGTGTGTGTGTGTGCGAGATTTAGTCATTGCTGACAGATGAATAAACTTGGATGATAAGCCGTTTTCTCCTGGCAGCTATGAAAACCTTTATTTGTGAAAGAATTTTGGGTTATTAATTGCGATTCCTTTGCAGGAATGCCATTTTGTTGAAGGTTTTAAGGGATTCTGCCTCTTTGTATTATCTGTTAGAACAGCTGAGTTCTCATGTGCTCACCTTCCAGTGTAACCAGCATTTGTTGTTTTTTTTTTGTTTTTTTTGTTTGTTTTTTTTTTTTTATAATCATTGTGCATTTTGCACGTTATTGTCATGCAAAATAAACTTGTTTTACCCCTAGAATGCACATGATTGGTCAAAAATTTCCCGGATTATTGTTTTCTTGCTTTATTTTTCCACCCACAATATGTGAAACATGGAATAAAAATAAGTGAATTCCTTAATTCCTGTGTTTTCGATGATAATTTAATTATTTTAATTAAATGATGTGAACAAACTTAAGTTAAAGACAATTGAACCGGGTCATTTTAACTTGTCTTATTCTAGGGTCAACTGCGCACTTCAGCTCCATGATGAAGAAAGACAATAGCATTTGTTTTGAACTCCAGTCTTCCTGTAATCCTCCATGTTCTGTCCCAACACAGAGTTCACTTCCAGTTCTTCCTATAAATAGACTACAAATAGACTGTGGAAGTGCAGAAACAGATGAATTAAGAAGCTTGTTTTGGTGTGTGTGTGTGTGTGTGTGTGTGTGTGTGTGTGTGTGTGTGTGTGTGTGTGTGTGTGTGTGTGTGTGTGTGTGTGTGTGTGTGTGTGTGAACGAACTGTCCAAATGCTGTCTTGTCAGCCTCCAATTTGAAATAATCAGTCTGGTTGTTGTCGCCCCTCCTCCACTTATACCGTCACTAGTGTCTCATTAACATTTGAATGCCGTCTCTGAAACATAGGTTCCAGTTTGTGCTGTGGGGGAGTTGAGGATTCACCTTCAGATTTCACTTTCTCTCAACTCCCACTTGTTTTACAGCAGGGTGGGAAACCTCCCTGGTTGTTTGTGGTCTGACCTTTTACTGTAGTTTCATTTTAACTTTCTTTAAACACTCTGTAAATGAAGCCATGGGAAAAGATGAGTTGTCTTCATTAAGAACACTGGCTTATTCGTTTGAGGTAATTTCCATGTCGTAATATTATAAAAACACTCAATATTGCTGTTTAGATATGATCTAGTTTGTAAATTTCTCTAGGTCTGTTATTCTTCAATCTGGCTTCAAGCCCTCCACACTCCCAGGGCTTCATCCCCCTCGTCTGTCCTTATTCATAGTTAACCGCTAAATCCCTCTCTCCACCCTTTCTGAGCTTGGAATTGCAGGATCTGCATACTCCAGGGTTGCTTCATACTTGACCAATCGCTGAAAGTAGGTCACACGGAGAGGATCCCTGTCCAAACCCTGCACTCTAAAAAGTGGAGTTCCTCAAAGCTCGGTCCTGGGGGCCTCTGCTGTTCTCCTTGTACACTAAATCCCTTGGTGGTGTGATCTCCTACCACTGCTATGCAGATAACACTCCACTCTGTCCTTCACCCCCTTGGAAACTCGTATCAAGAGGTGCATCTTTGCATGTCTTCAAGACCTTAGCACATGGATGTCTGGGCACTACCTGAAGCTCTTTCTCAACAAGACAAAGCGTCTCCTTCGCCCTGGGAAACTGCACCCACAGAGACCTCTCCATGACTACAGATAACACCAATGTATCTCCCTCTGACTGCCAACAACCTTGGGATACTCCTGAATTATTAGCTCTCCTGCTCTCCCCACATCGCTGCTGCAACCCGCTCTTGCAGGTTTTACTTACTTACTACAAAATGTACTTATTGGAAGGTTGGACCTTGAACAAATGTGCCTGCTGAATGATGCAATGTCAAGTACTTAAGTATTAAACTTTATTAATAAGATGCTTAGCAGCAAGATCTGCATTGAAATCCAAATGAAGCTGATCTTGATCGCTGATCCATATAACACGCTAACTACAATGCTGTTTATATAAAAAACAAACAAAAACATGCAAGCGCTTGTATCTCTGCTCAAAGACTCACAAACATGACAAGCCAAGGCAAACAGATGATGCAACCTATTTCACACAATTCCATAAGAGATATAATAGAAGGATTTATAAAAGATAAACATGGATAAAGACATAAAATTATAGATAAACGATAAGTGCAATTCAAAACACACTCACACATGGCAGGAGTTCAACCTACACCCACTTTGGTCGTTAGGGAAATGAAAGCCCAATACAAATCAATACAATATAATCTAATACACACATTTCAAACCTTTTACAGAAGCATCAACTATATTGGAAGAATGAGTTTATTTGTCAAGTTCCTTTTGCATATTGTGATGGACTGGTTTAGAAGTTTCCACCCTTTTTCCAGAAGGATTGTAATTGTTAAAACACTGTTCTTGAGGGACATTTAAACAAAACGACACAAGACAAACATTCAGTGACGTGAGCGCAAGACAATGTGTTTTATGGGATCTCGGAAACCTGTTATACGTACTTACCATGACTAAAGTGGACCCCATGTATTGCTGCCTTCAGCTAAATATCTTAATTTATAATACAACTAATAAGTATTGAATATCAGACTTTTAGAAAACATGTCTAAATTGTCCAAGACCTGGCAACCCCTGTGGGGGTCTGGCACTCCAGTTTGGAAATCACTTGTTTCGATGGATAGGTGTTTACACGATATGATTTGGGGAAAAATATTGCCAAATCACCTCAATTAGAACAAGTAAAGAAACCAACAGTTAAAACTAAGACAAAAGCCATCAATGAACTTTGACACATTTTAGGTAGCAAAGGCACAAGGAAACAAACGGAGACTAAATTATAAGCTGCTGCTTTGGTGACTGTTGTGAAAGTAAAGCTTTGTGTCTATGGCACCTTTATGGTGCCACAAAACAATTACAATTGTTTAAACCGCTTTGAAAACCCTTCCTTTGTGGAGCACTTTGCTCTTCTCCAAGTCATCGGATATTTGCTATCTTTACACACACATGCTGCAGGTTGTTAAAGTTGTGAAGTGTTTGAACAGTGACTCATAGCTGTGCTTCTTCTGTCCCCAGTCCTCTGTTTTCCCAACCTGCTCGATTTACCTGAACAATTAGAAAACCACGTCCTCATGATGACTCAGGCCTTGATACTCATCATCTACCCAAAGCTATGAACAAATACTGATGCTTCAGTCAGGATGCCATGACGAAGACCCGTTTAACTATTGTGCAATTCCAGTCGCTCGTCCCAAAATGGTAATTTTACCAGCAACATCATCACCAGAGAAGAGGGTGTGGCCAGCACCACCTGGGGGTGGTTGTTTATCAGGAGTACCTCCATTTCCAGCGTAAAATATGTGAAAAGTACAAAGATGACAGACTATGTTTGGTGATATATTGTAGTATGCAAATACTGCGCACTACCTTCTGACAATGCATTGGGAGGGGGAGATGCTGGTAAAAGTTTCTATGTAGTGGCATTATATCTCAGCTTACTGAAAGGAAGTGGAGCGGCTACATGTAGCATGTTGCATGTCCAAGAAGACATTGTTGTTTTCAATCACATACTAAAGTACGCTGCACCATAGCATGAACATGTTGTATGTAGTACCTAATATGCCATGATGATAGGGGACTATGCCCCTCAGGGATAGTTGACCACCACCAATAGGGATAGGGGAATACCCCTATAGAACAATGGACTACCCCCATAAGGACAGTGGACTATGCCCCTTAAGGACAGTGGACCACCCCCATAGGGATAGGGGAATACCCCTAAAGAACAATGGAGTAACCCCCATAAGGACAGTGGACTACCACCTATAAGGGCAGTTAACTACGCCCCATAAAGACAGTTGACTACTCCCATAAGGACAGTGGACTATGCCCTATAAGGACAGTGGAGTACTCCCACAAGGACAGTGGACTGCCCCTATAAGAATAGCAGATTTTGCCCCTTAAGGACAGTGGACTACACCCCATAAGATAATTGTGATATATTGGTGACCCTCTCATAGAACACACACCATGTGTTCTACATGATGAACTATTTATAACTATATTTTGATGCGTGACCATTTTGTCCATTTGCTTGGTGCGGTGATAATTAGCTGTAAAGCACCACTTCAAGTGGGTTGGTGTTGTCAGGTACAAAGCACTAGCGTCAACAAAATCAGCTGACTGAGCTGGCAACCCAACTGCACCAACATGTTGAGTTTCACACGGATGGATACATAGCTATGCTTCAAAAATACCTGTTAATGTAATTGCATTTAAACCAAGTATGATCTTGTATTTCTTTTAAGACACAAGATGAAACAAATTCCAGTTCCATGTAAATAAAACAGTTTGTGATGTATCGCTAATATAATTTGTTTTTGGGATGACGGGTGTATTTGTGTGTATGAGGGTGGTAGCTCAGGCGGTAGAGCTGGTGGTCTAGTAATCTAAAGGTTGCTGGTTGGATCCCAGGCTCCTCCTGCTAGCATGCTGTAGTGTCCTTGAGCAAGACACTTAACCCCTAATTGCTCCTGATGGCTGCGTCCGTCGCTGTTTGAATAATTGTAAGTCGCTTTGGATAAAAGCGTCTGATCAATGACTAAATGTAATGTAAAGTCAATCCCCTCTGAAAACATGCATTAAGCTAACACAGTTAGCATGCAGCCCGGTTCTGGTCACACCGGAATGAAACTGGCCTCGACTTTCTCATCTGTGTCAGGGAGATGAGATGGACAAGAAACACATTTCCCCAAAAACTGAACCATTACTTAAATGGAAAGTCAAACTTGTTAAACTGTGATGATAGTGTTCTTGTTAGCGTAATGGTTAAGAATATGTTGCCTATCACCTTCCTGTTTCTGTCAAAAGGTCAATTGATGCTAGCCCCAAACTCCCCTCGAGTTGCCATGGTAACTGTAATCACAGCAAAAAAGATGGATTATTGGATCAGCTTTAAAAATATATATATTTTGTAGGTGTTATCAACTTCAAATTCTCAATTTTAATTTGAGAAAACCTACAATAAAGAACTTACTAAATCAAGTTAGTTGGTTGGAATACAAATCCAGTTTTTAAGGTTCAACAAGTCCAGGCTGCAATGTTATCCATCATTAATGTTTCCTGAATCTCTTCCCTTTTATTTGTGAACAGAAGTGATAAGAATTGAGGAAGTGAAAGCACGAATGAGAAGTTCTATCCAGTGCAATCTCTTGCGCCCTACATTTGACCTCACCTTTCAATCAACTGACCCCAACTTCAAATTGAGAAACAAACCCTTCTGGTTTCCAACCTGCGTACTGTCGGTTTTGCTGACAGCTTTCAAAAGATGGAGGATTGTTCCTTTACTCACGTGTTCCTGGAGTTTCACCAAACTGTATCCGTGTAATGATGACATTTACAACATGTAAATTAAGTTGGATACATTTTCATTACATTCAATACGTGTTTTTAATTAACACACCAGTCCTACTGAGTTTCTAGGTGGGTTTGAGGCATTATTTTTGACAATTGTTTAAGGAGTAAAAGCGAGGTGGGTTGTGTGTTGTGTGTCCAGCGGTTTAATTGCGCTTTAAAGACCCTCTCAAGCCGCATTTTAAAAGGTTTTATGTTGAATATATATATATATATATATATATATATATATCTACTAAATGTAATGTAATTTATTAATAATATATATATATATATATATTTATAATTTTTTTCCAATACAAATATTTTCAACACATTTTTTTTCAATGAACATTCGTTCGAAAACCCACAGCTCAACCCTCTTCTAAAGTGTACTGTACGTGTGGTGTGGGGAAGGTGTGGTTTGAGCAGCCGCACCTGTCCTGGGTCTGGGTAATTGGGGGCCCAGGATCAGAGTGGTTGTACACCTCTTACTCGTTGCTTGGCCTACCGAGAAACAGGTAAAAGCCCCATCCCCCACGCACCCAGGACCATCTGACGTTTGTATGCATTTCATGCACAAACTGCTCTTTCCCTTGTAGCTTCACGTTCAGCTCATTCATGTGTCAGTAAGTCCACAGCAAAAGCTAAATCAAAAATCCAATCTGTGTCACTCAGCTCAGGAAACTTGTCGGCGTTCTCAAGTAGCTCCAAAAAGGAGATCATCTCCTGTTTGAGCCCCCACACTCGTTGACATACTTTCCCCAAACTTAACCAGCGGACATTAGAATGGTAAAGCAAGTCCCTGTGATCAGCATCAGTTTCTTCAAGAAACGGTGGCACAGTGCATTGCACTGCTGCCTCACAGCAAGAAGATCCTGGGTTTGATTCCCGCCTGGGGCGCTGTTGGCACCGTGCTCTGGTGGGTTATCTCCCAAACAGGAGCCTTTCTGTGTGGAGTTTGCATGTTCTCCCCGTGCTCACATGGGGTTTCCTCCACCTCACGTCAGTAAGGACCCCCACCCAAAACATGCACCATCATGGTCTGACCAGCGATGGACACTTATCACCTGGTCCCCGGGCGCGTCCACGTACGCTGCCCACTGCTCCTGGCTGTGGCCCCGGAGGAAGGACAAGCCAGGATGGGTCAAAAGCAGAGAATCCATTTCACCAGCACCATCAAAGTGTGTGTGTGTGTGTGTGTGTGTGCAAGCATGTGTTGTAGTGTGTTGCGTGACGAATAAAGACTAATAAACTGACGATGGTGAAGTCCCCTCGCTCCAATAAAGTTAACGAGTTTTACAACTGGCTTCACCACGTGGTCAAGCTGCGATAGGGATTCACACAGTGCTTCCTGGTGAGTTATGCAGTGGAGGAAAATTACCTCCTGCTCAGGGTTGTCCTCTTTCACCCTCCCCTGGATTCTTTTGAGCAATCCGACGTTTTTTCCCGTCAGATTTGGTGATCCATCTGTGGTAACATTGGCGAGCGTACTCCAAGGCAGCTTGTGCCTCTTGATGGCCGCCGACACACTGTCATACAAGTCCTCTCCCAGTGTTTTCCCTTTTAGGGATTCCACTGCCAAAAACTCCTCCGTTTTCTCACTAATCCCTCTGATAAAAATGAAAAGCTGAGCGGTGTTATTTATGTCATTACTTTCGTCCAGTGCCAAAGAATATCATGTAAATGACTTCGCTTTTTTGTTTAGCTTGCTAGCTAAGTCGTCGTCAATTAATTCAACACGGCAAGTCACTGTTCTGCGTGATAAGATAATTTTTTCAAATTTGTTCTTGCTCTCAGGACACAAGATACCTGCTGTCTCTACCGTGCACTCTTTGAGAAACTCCCCTCCGGAGAAAGGCTGCTGGCTTTTGCTAATTTGAATGCCAGCAAATAACTTGCCTTCGTGCTTGATTCTTGGATGGCAGTTTGTCGGATAAAGGTGTTTTGCTGAGCCTGCAAGCCAGCTGCCAACCTCTGAGCGGTAGCCGTCCGTTCTTGTGTTGATTGGTTGTTAGCGTAATTAGCATGCTTGGTAGAAAAGTGAGGGCTGATGTATTCCTTTAAAACCGCAATCGTTTCTTGGCAAAAAAGACATACAGCCTTTGACCAGACTTAGGTAAAAAAGTATTTAGTTGTCCATTCCTTATTAAACACTCGGCACTCACTGTGGACTTTTCTTTTCTTTGCCCCACTCATTGTTGCAGATGGCTTCAGAGTAGTAGCAGAGTAATAACAGAGAGAAGCTCGGGCTCCGCAAAATCAAGTCACTGCGCCTAATGCGTCACCTGGTGAAACGCCAGGCGTTACAGGTCAAGGTCAAATGAATGCAGTCATAATTATAAATTCTGTACCGGTCTTCGGTGGGCCGGATTAAAAAGACCAACGGGCCGGATGTGGCCCGTGGGCCGTAGTTTGCCCACCCCTGGACTAGATGTTAATATCCCTTAATTGCAGACGTGAGACATGCTGCCTAGACGCTGCAGGATGGACAAGTGAGTAATAGAATCGTCTGGGTTATCAAGTGGGAGCCCTCTTTCATCGATGTTTCCCTTATAGACCCATGACACCTCCAAATGGTTCAGCAGTGAATCCAGACATCCCAAGCTCATCCCCTAGATGCCATTTGCTCACTTCAAGAGGTTTATTCGTCACATACATATACATTCTTTCATACATATATGCAGTGAAATGTCAATGTCACTTGAGGGTCCAGGTGGAGTCCTTTCTCACCCTTTTAAGTAGTGCCGGAGAGGTCTTGGGCCTGTCATGGAACATGTTGGTAGGTGTTCCTTCTGGATCTCTTGGCAAGTCAAATCCATTTTTCTTCTTCCAGAGCATACAAGATGTGGAGTACAGAGAGTGAAGGCCAGGACTGCGGCAGGCCACTGCCCCGCCAGTCTGGGCTTCCTCCACTCACCATATCCCCTCTTACTACCTGGTAGAGAAGGAGAGGGAGCTTGGTCCCTAAGTAGCCCACAGATATTGGTAGGGCCCACTACTACTTACCTGATGGCCCAGGTGGAGTCCTTTCTCTTCATCTAGCCACTGACTACCCTTTTCATCAGTTCTCTAGAGGTCTTTACCAGCTTGCCGGTGGGCCTTCCTTCGCACTCCCATCTCCCGAAGTTACAAAGTCCCAAAGGCAGCGATGTGGCTACAAACCCTCTGCAGCCTTCTTCAACTGGTAGGAACTTTGCTTCCAGAGAAGAGAACAGTCTAGTCAAAAGTTCAGGAAAATTAACCTTTTGAAACAATCGCACTCCCTAAATCATCACTTCCTATAGATGTCTGCTCGCTCAGTGCTGCCCCCTGTGGTGGGGACTTGTTATAGGACCATTGAAATTTAGGAGGAGGCACAGCGACTTTAAATTTGGTTGCAATACAAATACCGGCCACCAATAGCAAGACTGTCATCGACACTTGTTAATGAGAAATCGAAGTGGTTGAAATGTTGTGCTCCAAGTGACAAAGCTTTCTTTAGAGTGTACTTTTCTCAATTTGTGAATCAATCTTGTGGTGCACAGGATTGATGGTGGTTCAGCGCTGAAAGTGTGGAGTGTTTGAAGGAAAGCTGATGGCATGTCTGGAATTTGACTATGTGATAAAAGCAGATGGACGACGTGTGACGCAGTCGCATGGTGCAGGTGAAGAATCGATCCAGGGCCGGGATAAGAAACATAATTAATCCTATAATCCATTGGAATTAATGTAGTAATAAATCATTCATATGGCTTTTACACTCCAGAACCACAGAGAACTGGTTTCAGTTATTGAAGACAAGTCTGTAACTGTTGGTGTGATTATGATGCCACACCCGGAAGAAAGAGAAACAGTGACGCCTCTGCATACGCAGCAGCCTCTGGGGTCCTGGAGCTCCAACGAGGAAGTATTTACTCGGTGCTGCTCAGCGGGAAACTATGAACTTCCTCCTCTGAGTAATAAGAGTGTCGCCACGACGACTGGATCAGTCCGTTGTGGGGACAGACAGGGCGAGAGACACCGAGCCGCAAGGATCAGACCGGTGAGTACCCAGGAACACACTGATGCAGTAAAATAAAAGCTGTGAAGTGTGTATTTCAGTTTGTTTGGCACGTTGTGTCATCTCTCAAGTGTTGGTTCAGACTGCATGGGCAGTCGTTGTCCCGACTGCCCATTGTTCCGAAACTTAACTGGGTATAAGGTTAGAGATGGTTTAGGTATAATGTTATAGATGGTTAAGTTTAAGTATAATGTTAAAGAGGGTTAAGTTTAAGTATAATGTTAAAGAGGGTTAAGTTTAGGTATAATGTTATAGATGGTTAAGTTGAGGTATAATGTTATAGATGGTTAAGTTGAGGTATAATGTTATAGATGGTTAAGTTTAGGTATAATGTTATAGAGGGTTAAGTTTAGGTATAATGTTAAAGAGGGTTAAGTTTAGGTATAATGTTATAGATGGTTAAGTTTAGGTATAATGTTAAAGAGGGTTAAGTTTAGGTATAATGTTATAGATGGTTAAGTTTAGGTATAATGTTATAGATGGTTAAGTTGAGGTATAATGTTATAGATGGTTAAGTTGAGGTATAATGTTATAGATGGTTAAGTTTAGGTATAATGTTATAGAGGGTTAAGTTTAGGTATAATGTTAAAGAGGGTTAAGTTTAGGTATAATGTTATAGATGGTTAAGTTTAGGTATAATGTTAAAGAGGGTTAAGTTTAGGTATAATGTTATAGATGGTTAAGTTTAGGTATAATGTTATAGATGGTTAAGTTGAGGTATAATGTTATAGATGGTTAAGTTGAGGTATAATGTTATAGATGGTTAAGTTTAGGTATAATGTTATAGATGGTTAAGTTGAGGTATAATGTTATAGATGGTTAAGTTTAGGTATAATGTTATAGATGGTTAAGTTGAGGTATAATGTTATAGATGGTTAAGTTGAGGTATAATGTTATAGATGGTTAAGTTGAGGTATAATGTTATAGATGGTTAAGTTTAGGTATAATGTTATAGATGGTTAAGTTTAGGTATAATGTTATAGATGGTTAAGTTTAGGTATAATGTTATAGATGGTTAAGTTTAGGTATAATGTTATAGATGGTTAAGTTGAGGTATAATGTTATAGATGGTTAAGTTGAGGTATAATGTTATAGATGGTTAAGTTTAGGTATAATGTTATAGATGGTTAAGTTTAGGTATAATGTTATAGATGGTTAAGTTTAGGTATAATGTTATAGATGGTTAAGTTTAGGTATAATGTTATAGATGGTTAAGTTTTGGTATAATGTTATAGATGGTTAAGTTTTGGTATAATGTTATAGATGGTTAAGTTTAGGTATAATGTTATAGATGGTTAAGTTTAGGTATAATGTTATAGATGGTTAGGTTTAGGTATAATGTTATAGATGGTTAAGTTTAGGTATAATGTTATAGATGGTTAAGTTTAGGTATAATGTTATAGATGGTTAAGTTTAGGTATAATGTTATAGATGGTTAAGTTGAGGTATAATGTTATAGATGGTTAAGTTGAGGTATAATGTTATAGATGGTTAAGTTGAGGTATAATGTTATAGATGGTTAAGTTGAGGTATAATGTTATAGATGGTTAGGTTTAGGTATAATGTTATAGATGGTTAAGTTGAGGTATAATGTTATAGATGGTTAAGTTGAGGTATAATGTTATAGATGGTTTAGTTGAGGTATAATGTTATAGATGGTTAAGTTGAGGTATAATGTTATAGATGGTTAAGTTGAGGTATAATGTTATAGATGGTTAAGTTGAGGTATAATGTTATAGATGGTTAAGTTGAGGTATAATGTTATAGATGGTTAAGTTGAGGTATAATGTTATAGAGGGTTAAGTTGAGGTATAATGTTATAGATGGTTAAGTTGAGGTATAATGTTATAGATGGTTAAGTTGAGGTATAATGTTATAGATGGTTAAGTTGAGGTATAATGTTATAGATGTTGGTTAGGGTGTTGTCCATGTCCAATGGGACATCTTTCTAACTATTGGGGTTTTGGAATAATATGCCATTGGAGCAGTAGCATGGCACCCAGAGCAGGGTGGCTTTAAATGGGGACATTCCACCGTCCAAGTGTCTTGTCATGGCAGTTTGACTTTTTAGACTCAAATTAATACTTTTAAAAAATTTGCGTGATCTTCCCTCTTCTTCTAGTGTTTTAAGTGGTATTTTTGTATCTGCCTTTTATCAACTTTGCATGTAGTTGTTTTCCTTGTATCCTTTTGTTTTATTGTGAAGTACTTTGAATTGCCTTTCATGTATAGAAGGTGCTATGTAATAAAATGTATTTCTATTATTTATGAACCTTATCAAGCACATTTGAAACTTGTTTTATGATTTGAGAAATAGAAATGATGTCAATTTAGGGTTGTTTGAATAACTTTTTTTTGAGCAGGATTTGTTTTATCCGGCTATTTTAGGATCTCTGTAAATCTCAAAGGTTTTAGAAGATTTCAGCACTCTGTCTTGGCCGTCGCGTGGCAATTAAACCGGTGGTTCGCAATGTGGAGTCCGGGTACCTGCCAGTAGTCCTTCCAGAGGTCCCCAGCAAAGTGATTAATAGTTCAACTTCACAGTTATTTCATTTACATGAGGGAATGTCAAATACTGATTGTTTCGATCCTAGTTTCACCGTAATCTCCCTGACTAAAGTAGCGACACTGAATCGGATATAATCAATAAAAATATTGATCTCAGATTGGGAGATTCTCAGAGAGAATATCTGATGAAGTGGGTTAAACCGAGGCTCCTGTATGTGGAGAAGGTGGAGAAGCCCTAACCCTCCAGATGTCATCTTCCTGCAGCTTTTGGGCCTGAGCGCTGTAGGAAGTGGTTTTTCGTGCACGTCGCAGCAAGCCTCTGCAGAAGTAGACGCCACAAACGACAAAAACTTAATCTGTGATTTCAGACGCTGGCGTCTTTTCCTCATACGTGAGGTGTCACCTCCACCCGCAGAAAGGCATCATACCCCATTAATTATCGAGTCATCTCATCTGTAAATGTTTAGAAGCATGAGAGATATGTTTCTCTTCATCAGGGCAACGAGTTCAAATCGGGGAGTGCTCTGAATAAGACAAGAGAGGACACACCCAGCTGGAACCTCATTCTGACTCGGACACCATACCTGCTGCTATTTTTAGAGCACAACAATAGGTCACCGTCTGTGTGGAGGATAGTTTGGCTATTTGGGTGCGGAACACTGGTTCAGGGTCTTTGCAGGTCTGTGTTTTTACAGAGTTTTCCAACCTCAAATGCCGAAATATAGGTGATCGTTCTAAGGGGGGTTTCCCTTCAGCTGAAAGGAAACAGTTCTACGAAAAGATGAGATGCCTTACTGACAAGACAAACTGGCTCGACGCTTGTGGAGAGGGAAACCTTTGCACCCGTTTCATTAACATTGTTTACAGCAGCCGTCTAGTTGCGGCTTAAATACATTTTAAAAACCTGCTGTGGACTTCCTGTATTCACAGTGACAGAGGAACACCTACAATTGTTCCAAAACAAAAGCTGTTGCCGTGATACCGCGGAGGAGCCCAGACCGTCCTGAGAGGCCTCCAGGCTAGAGGCGGACCCCCCCAAGTATGGAGCAGCAGGTTGGCCAGGTGGAGCGCTTCCTGAAGCTGGGCTACTCGCAGGGTGACATCCAGCGCGTTCTGGCCTCGCTGTGCCGCGACGCGCAGACCAACGACATCCTGGAGGAGCTGATCAAAACCTGCCCCAGTCCCGGCTCCGTGCGTTCCAGTCCCAAGCTGGTGGCCCGCGGCTGCAGTGCCCCCTCGACAGGACCCGGGACCAGGACCACCAGCACCAGCAGCCTGCCCCCCATGAGCCTCGGCTCTGCCCCAGAAGGGGACACCGGTGCGGGCTTCAGGCAGGTGGTGATCGATGGAAGCAACGTGGCCATGAGGTGAGAGTCCTGGAAGGTTTTACTGGAGTGAAAGTACAAAAACACCAAGTGACTCTAGTAAGTAGGTCAAAGTACCACATTGACACAAGTATTGAAAGTAAAAGTACTCGTCATATCCAGTGCCCTGATGAAACTGGCAAAGTACAACTGCGCCTTTTTTCTAATTGATTCAAGATAATCAATCAACTGTTTTTTTAAATCCAAAGTAATGTGATAAAAAGTGTGTGTAAAAAGTACTGATATTTTAATTTAAATGTAGCAGAGTAAAAGTCAAGTCTCTGAATGTAATCAAAGTTCAGATGCTTAAAATGTACCGAGAAACAGAGGTTTCCTCCGCTGCTCTTCTTTAAAGCGTATCACTGCCGAGAACTGACGGCGCTTGAATCAGGTCTTTATAGGGTTGGTGTAGATAAAGACAGATGAATGACTCATACAAGGAAAAGCTTTATTTCATGCAGTGGCAGAAAGGATCTATTGTATCTGCAGCACGTGGAGCACAACGAGCAGAGAGGTGTGAGATGTTGTCTCAACCCGGAGATCTTAAAAAGCAAAACAACAAAGTCCAAGCTGTACTTTGAACTCTGCCAGCAGCGGGGCGTCTGGTGCTCCAACAGTCTCCTCGGCTTCGATTCAGTCGGTTTCACTTCCTGCTCTGGTAGTTCCCTCACTTCCTCCTCCACCCAAGTAAACGGGAAGTTTAGACGTTATTTATGTATGATGCGTCTTTTTATGACTCGTTCAGTGAAGGTCGCGTGATGTGTGGAAATGAGTGTCTGCAGGTCCTTCAACAGCCTTAAAATGTGACCAATATAAGGTCATGAAAGTCTAGTTTTTACATAGAATTGAATTCTGCACATTTCAATTCAATGGGTCTTGATTTCCAACATAAATATTTTGTCTGATTTGTTTTTGTTAAAACATCTGCACCATTTCAACATTTCTGATGTTCTAAAACCCTAAACCCACGACTGAACCAGATACTTCCTCCTGTTCTAGATGAACCAGTTGACTTTATTCTGTGGTTTTAAAAAAGTTCTTTTGATTTATTCTAGTTCCTCATAGCTTACCTTAACGCCTACCTTCATACCTGATCTCAAGTAAACCGTTTTGATAACAGTTCTAGTTAATACCCTGCTGCTGTTTCTACCTGACACTGACCTCAGTTCTAAATATACCAATCAGCCACAACATTAAAACTACCACTAATAACATAATATTGTGTAGCTCCCCCTGGTGCCACCAAAACAGCTGTGAGGTGGAGGCAGTGACTCCACCAGACTCTGAAGGTGTCCTGCGGTATCTGGCACCAAGACGTTAGCAGCAGATCCTTTAAGTCCTGGGAGTTGGAGTTGGGGGCCCCATGGATGAGGCTTGTTGTTCCAGCACATCCCACAGATGCTCCATGGGAACCGACCCTGACCCCACCCATCCACATGATGTAGAAGAAAAGGTGATTCATCAGACCTCCACCTTCTTCCATTGCTCCATGGTCCAGTTGTGACGCTCACGTGTCCATTGTAGGTGCTTTCAGGGGTGGACAGGGGTCAGCATGGACACTGTGAGCTCCCATACGCAGCAAGCTGCCATGCACTGTGTGTTCTACACCTTTCTATCACAGCAACATTCACTGTTTCACCACTTTGTGCTACAGTAGTTCTTCTGTGGCATCGAACCAGACGGACTCGACTTCACTCCCCACGTGCATCAATGAGCCTTGGGCCCCATGACCCTGTCGCCGGTTCAGCGGTCGTCCTTCCTTGGACACTTTTGGTAGTAACCACTGCAGAGCGGGAACAGCCACAAGACCTGTGCTTGTGGAGATGCTCTGACCCAGTCGTCCAGCATCACAATGTGCTCCTTGTCAAAGTGGCTCAGATCCTTACGCTGCTTCAACACATCAACTTCAACAACTGACTCTTCACCTGCTGCCATATATAATAATATATAACTATATATATATATATATATATATATATAATAATCATATACAACACTATATATTATAATAATATATAAAAATAAATATATAATAATATAACACTTATATGGTAATATATAACACTATATATATATATATATATGACAGTATATATATAATAATATTATATCCCACTCCTTGACAGGTGTCATTGGAACCAGATGATCAATGTTATTCACTTCACCTGTCAGTGGTTTTAATGTTGTGGCAGATCTGTGTTTATAGAAATTACCTGCAATACTTTATTGGATTGAGACTATTTGGCCAAAAATCAGGTCATTCAATTGAGTCCTTAAAGAGGTCTTAAAAGTATTAAATTGAAAGAAGTTGACAACATCGACTTTACAACAACTGTTGTTGCATTGAATCTGGGCTGATTTCCCCCAAACAACAATATTTCCCGTACAGCGATGAGGGAGTCACAGTAGAAGAAGTTTTCTAACGTTTTCGACGCAATGGAGCTGGAACATCCTCTCGAGAGGTTTGTTGATGTAAAATACTGAAACAGTGTTCGAGTGGAGACTCGCTGAACTGGATTAAGACGATGACAGAGCTCTTCTCTGGCGGAGGAGCTGCAGTGCGGTTGAGTTGAGGAATAGGAGAGAGGGTTCCAAGGGCGGGGCCTCAAATGAACACAAGGTTTGGCGGGAAATCATAAAACACTGGTAGTTTTTGAAGAAAGAAAGAAATCTCAATGACAATGATAAATTATTTTAGTGCTTTGAACAAAGCTGTTTTCAGCAAGTTTCAGAGAAGAGCTGGAAAAAAAGGTAAACAATGTTGGCGGTCACCTGTTGGGGGCGCCACTGACCAGCTCTATTCATTTTGATGCTCTATTCAAAATAATATTTCGAAAGAATTGTATCAGTTGGAAGAGTTTGGAAAATATTATTCATTGCAATGATGCAATAAAGAGATTTGGCCAAATTTCTGTAAATGTATAAATTAAACAATTTATGATCCAGGAAACGCCAGATATGACAATTACAGTTTCAACGACGAGCAGCTTTCACAGTCCACCACTTAACATTTTAACTGAGGAATCACTGCACAGATATTTATTGATTCCTGGAGGGAAGTGCAGTTTTACAGCAGCTCACATCAGAACACAAAATTAAATACTAATGATAAAAGGAATTTAAAAGAAAAACAGGCAAACCTCTGTATCAAGAACTTCCATTCTGACTAAAAGCAGAAAAATGCACAGGACTTGTTAAAATAAAGCAAAGGAATCAGAATGAATTATTATCGCTTTCCTTCCCATCACAACGTCCACAAACACGTGATGTTGTGTGAAAACAGAACGTTGCGGTGTTTGCTTCAGATCAGGGCTCAGCTTCCTGCTGCGTGGAGGGAAACTCCCAGGTCCTCAGAGAAATAAACATGGTGTGATGCCATTTGTGATAATGGAGCGATATCATGGACACTGAGGCGTCTGCCACATGACTGTGTGTGTGTGTGTGTGTGTGTGTGTGTGTACAGGAAAATAGTGCAAGGTTCCTGGTTCACCTTTACATGCACCCACCTGCCCTTGCTGTTACATTTTAGTTCCTCAGGTGAAAGGCAGAAAGTCAGGCCGTGTGTGTGTTTTCATTTCAGCTTTCCTGGTGACCGTTTGAGCACGTGCTTCGTCTTCTTGCCGCAGTGTGTTTCCGCAGAAAAGAGAGAAGAGGAAACACACTTCAACACACTTTGAAGTTGAACACACTCAACGCAAGTTCCTTTTCTCATGTGTGTTTGTGTCTCTGCAGCCATGGGAACAAGAAGGTGTTCTCGTGCCGGGGGCTCCAGCTCGCAGTGAAGTGGTTCTGGGACAAGGGGCTGCGGGATATCATCGTCTTCGTGCCGCTGTGGAGGAAGGAGCAGCCCAGACCGGATGCCCCCATGACGGGTGAGAGTGGAAGGGCTGTGGTGCTGTCTGAGGCAAGGGGCGCTGTTAGCGGAATACCTGTAGTACTGTCTGACTGTGGGTAGGGGGCACTGTTAGACCTGTAGTACCGTCTGACTGAGGGTAGCAGGCATGGTTAGACCTGTAGTACTGTCTGACTGTGGGTAAGGGCGTTGTAAGACCTGTAGTACTGTCTGACTGAGGGTGGGGGGCGCTGTAAGACCTATAGTACTGTCTGAATGTGGCTAGGGGGCGCGGTTAGACCTGTAGTACTATCTGTCTCAAGGTAGGGGGCGCGGTTAGACCTGTAGTACTGTCTGACTGCAGGACAGTACAACAGGTCTTCTAACAGCGCCCCCTACCCACAATCAAAATGGAGGAAAGGGGGCGTGGTGCTTTGTTCTTACCACCTCCATGTTCCTGCGCCGCAGATCAACACATCCTGCACGAGCTGGAGCGCAGGAACATCCTGGTGTACACGCCCTCACGCTGCGTCAACGGGAAGCGGGTGGTGTGCTACGACGACCGCTACATCGTCAAAGTGGCGTTCGACTCCGACGGCGTCATCGTCTCTAACGACAACTACAGAGACCTGCAGACGGAGAACCTGCGGTGGAAGAAGTTCATCGAGGAGCGGCTGCTCATGTTCACCTTCGCCAACGACAAGTAAAGATGCTCGTCATCATCATAATGAATAAATAATAATAAATAACAATAAAAATGTATAATAAATAATAATAACAATAAATACAGTTACAGGCGGCAACACGCAGGGTCCAGTATCGACACCAATCACAATTTTCTGAGTTTCCTTTGAACGCAGCATCAGTTGGTGCCGTCGCTCGTCTTTACATCAACATTACGTCAAAAACGAGTTACAATTTTCGAGTTTGTTTTGAACGCAACTAAAACAAGGATCCACTTGTTGCGTGTTGTGACTTTATCCGATTGAAAGTTACAGAAAAGTTATTTGTTTGATTAGGTTTCCTGTCGCTTTCCCAGTGCTTCATTCAGTTAAAAACTAAAATCATGAGTTGACGTGACTCATTAACTTTTGATTGAGCTGAACAATTCTGAACTAAAATTATTTACCCGTTTATTAATAATCATAATTATTAACCTCCAACAAAGATGAGGAAAGAATTTAACTTTTACAGTGGTTTCCAACCGAGGGTGCGACCTGTTCTGAAGGTGATAGAAATAAAAGTAAAAGAATAAATAATAAAAAAAACAATTGTCCTTCACATTAAGCACCAACATGGAAACATCAGCCTCCGTGTGGAACCAAACGTGCCGTGACCCTGAGGGTCTCTGATGTTGTCACGTGGCTCTGACTCCGCCCAGGTTCCTGCCCCCGGACGACCCGCTGGGACGCAACGGGCCGACCATCGACACTTTCCTGAGGAAGAAGCCGTGGATCCAGGAGAGCAAACAGCTGCTCTGCCCTTACGGTGCGTCGCACATTAGCCCGTTCAATTAAAGCTGCACATTCCACCAACTGAATATGAATCCTCTGGTTGTTCAAAGTCACATTTCCCTCTTTTTTACACGATAAAAAGACAAAGATCTGACAAAGACAAAGTCTGTATGTTAAATTGCACGAAAAGCTGTTAAATAGAACAAAATTATGTTAAATAGCACAAATATGTTAAATAGCACGAAAATATGTTGAATAGAATGAAAATATGCTTGTGTGTTCCTAACAGTGACACGAGACTGGAGCCAATCTTTTAAATGTTCCCTCATTTGAACTTGGTTCCGTTCATTTAAAAACGGTTCCGTTCGTCTTTGGTAAAGAGAAGCATCTGGCATCACTAGTTTGTCTCTAAGCTCCGCCCACATAGGTCAGATTACTCTATAAACTACCCACACAATGTGAAGGCGTGGTAAAGGTGTGGTGGAGGCGTGGTAAAGGTGTGGTGGAGGCGTGGTAAAGGTGTGGTGGGGTGTGGTAAAGGTGTGGTAAGGGTGTGGTAAAGGCGTGGTGGAGGCGTGGTAAAGGTGTGGTGGAGGCGTGGTAAAGGTGTGGTGGAGGCATGGTAAAGGTGTGGTGGGGGCGTGTTAAAGGCATGGTGGGGCGTGGTAAAGGTGTGGTAAAGGTGTGGTGGAGGCGTGGTAAAGGTGTGGTAAAGGCGTGGTGGAGGCGTGGTAAAGGCGTGGTGGAGGCGTGGTAAAGGCGTGGTGGAGGCGTGGTAAAGGCGTGGTGGGGGTGTGGTTTACAGGAGAAAAGCTCTGACGTGCGTCTGTTCCTCGCAGGGAGGAAGTGCACGTACGGAGTCAAGTGCAAGTTCTATCATCCTGAACGAACCAACCAATCACAGCTCTCCGTGGCCGACGAGCTGAGGGCCATGAGCCGACCTGCTGCCGACCGGGCCCCGGAGCACCGTCGCCAGATCCACCGCAGGTCCCTGTCGTCCAGCCCGGACCCCTCCCTCGGCGCCCGCCTCCCCGGCCCCCACTCGAGGCCGGAGGCGGACGAGGCCTTCGGCTCCCTGGAGGGCCCCGCGTCCGGGCTCCGGGATGAGGCCCCCGGCTCCGACGGGCTCTCCCACGGCTACAGCAGCGGCATCGCCAGCTTCGGCCGCAGCGACCGGGACTTCTTCTCCTCCGGGCTCCGCCGCGGCGACGACGCCCCCTCGGTCGGAGGCCACCGCGGCCCCTGGGGGCCCGCCCCGCCGGCTTGCGAGCGCTCCGCCTGCAGCTGCTGCGGGTACGACTCCCGCCACGCCCCTCGGGCCGCCAACTCCTACCTGTCGGAGCGGCGGCACGGTGAGCGCGCGTGCCCGAGCGCGCCGCCCAGACCGTGCCAGAGCCTGCCCGAGGGCCCCCGGGGGCCCGGCGGCAAGGACAGGAGGACGCTGAGCCTCCAGCTCTGCACCCTGTTCCCCCACAGCGTGGTGGAGCGCATCATGGCCGCTCACCCCCAAGCGGCGGAGGCGTCGGAGCTCATCGCCCTCATCGACCGCTACGACGTCGGCCACGCCCACTTCTGACCCGGACGACTCCGCCCCCTTTTGGTTCATATTCATGTAAAATTCATATTTATTGGGTGGACGACCCCCAACGACCTCTGGCGTCTGCGGCGGAGTGAAAACGTGGTCGTCACCGTGAGTAAAAGGGTCAAAGGTGCAGCGTCCGTTTGTCTGTCGTCCTGTTGTAAATAAAGGAAAGTGATCGACCGCTGAGACTCTGCAGCTTTGACTTTGTTTCCCGGCGCTGGGCCCCGGCACAACGTAGGACTCCACAAAGACGTTCAGAATAGATTTTTTGTTTTTATTGTTTTTACAAATAACTTATCTGTTACAAAGACAGTTTTCCCAACTAAAACACTTTAGAAATCAAAATTAGGTTCTTCCCCCCCCCCCTCAATAAAACATGGATGAGCCGCCTCGTCACACACAGGGTTAAGGCTGAAATCCCAATGACTTTTGGATTTTTTCGCGAGGACGAGTTCGGCGTTAAGTGCTTTGGGAGAAAACGACCAAAAAAATAAAAATAAAAATAATAAATCATTTTTTTTTTTTTTTTACTAAAAAAACAAAACAAAAAGGTTTTCAGTTTTAAAAATGGCACTTTTAGATTTGTGACGGCAGAGAAAAACCTTTTCTAAGGCACTGATGCAAGGCAATTATTATTACTTTTTTTCACAGGATGTGGGAAAACTTCACAAAATAACCATTCCACAGTTTAGGTAAATTATTTGCAATTTTTAAAAATAAAAACATTTGGAAACAAAACAAAACAAAACAAAAAAAAACAACTCTGCACCAACAAGAAGCTTAAGAGGACAAATGAACCGGCTGCAAAGCGGTTGAAGGACGTGTTGTGCTTGTAGTTTCTGATTCAGAGACGTTTCCTCGAAGTCGAACCCGCTCATAAATATTTCTTGACTGGAGACAGAAATACTTAAAAATACTACATTTTCACTTTGATCTCGGAAACGCTCGGGGCTGCCGATGCGACCGCTCGCATCAAAGTCTGGAAACCTGATTGGCCGCCGGGGGGCCGAGGACCCGTCGCCGCGGCGGCGCCTCCGCACCCGAGCTCCCAAAATATTAACGCTATATTCCAGTTTGTCACGTGACGTCTGATGCGATCCTTCCCACGGTCCCTCCGCTCGTCACCCGTGGGCGCGGCTTCCTGCTGACCCCGCCCGCCTCGGCGGAGGGGGGCGGGGCTCCAACAGAAACAAAAGGAGAAGAAAACAAAGTAAATACCGTCTACGGAGCTATACTTACAGGAAATACAGGGTTGTCATAGCGACGCGTTCTAACAGTATGTACACGGCCGCGGCTCCTCTCCTCTCGACGCGCTGGCGACGCGGTGGAGGCCGCGGCGCAGGCGCCTCCGTCCGGCCGCTTTAGCAAACAGCGGCCGGACGCTCAGTCACTACGTCAGCCGCCCCTCCCCACCCGTGGGCCAAAAGGAGGTTCCCGGTCCCCATTGCGGTCCCATCGCGCCGCCACAGAAGTGGAGAATTTTTGATTCGGCCCAAAAAAAAAAAATTAAAAAAAAAAAAAAAAAAAAAAAAGGCGTTTTGGCCTCCATGTCGGCTCCACCGGCGTCACGGCCGCCAATGTCACATCTACACCCAAATCATCTCCAATGAGATTTATTGACTTTCTCAGAATTGAATTTGTAATTTCCTAAAAATTTGACAGCTTTTTAAATGCCAGTCTGTATGAAGGAGGCCTGGCTCTTAGATTTAACATCGTTCCCGTCAGTTTTCTGATCCACAGATCAAATATTTGAAATTCAGTATCAATCAAGTAATCAGTCCCGACGATTCCTAAAAACTGCCAAAACAGACATTGTGTGATGTCACCGCAGGCCTCTTAATACTGTAGGAGGGAGCAGCGAGGTATCCCATGATGCATCTGTGGCCTGTTGCACAGCGACGGGGGGGGGGGGGGGCGGGGCCGGCGGCGCTGCGCTCCCATTGGCTCAGAAGTGGCGCGGGAACTCGCACTGTTCACAGCGGTTGAGCGCCGGGTGGTTGAGGAAGGTGCAGGCGGTGCAGCTCCACTGCACGCCGTCGTCCTCCTCGGGGTCCGACGGGGGCTTGGCCGCACGGCCGCTGGGCTCTGCAGGGGGAGGAGCTTCGTTTAGGGCGGAGCCGCGACTTCAACTGGGAGACAAACAAGCAGGCGGAACAAAAGCTCCCGCGGTGACCTAACGCCGCTTTTACATTTTGAAAAGTCGAGGTGATTGACAAACATTATTCATCAAAATACGATCCCCATGTGGCCCCCGCTCCCTAGCTTGAGACCCCTGATCTACAACCTTTTCTGTTTGTTTTAGGAATCAGTGAAGTCACAAGATAAAGAAGCAAAATTCAGATTTTAACGACGTTTTCAGTCGAACGTTGGATTCTCAGAGTGAAACCTTCACACACACGTACTGAGCAGGAGGAGGGTGATGGAGGAGAGACAAGACAGAGGGAAAAAGGGTAGAGGGGAGGACGGAGAAGAAGAGGTGGCGCTACCCACCCGAGGGAGGAGGGGAAGGAGCAGAGGAGGTTGAGGTGGAGGTGGAGGTGGAAGGCTCCATCAGGAGTTTGGAGGTGACGTTGTAACGACATCCTCTCCTGTCGGGACGGACGCCCACCGAGCCTGCACCACCCCCGGGAGAAAGGGATGGGTGGAGAGATGGACGGATGGAGGGACGGATGGAGGGATGGAGGGAGAAGACAGAGAGGAGCAGAGGAGTGAAACATGTGACGGCACAGAATAAAAACAGGAAGTGAGCGCTGTCGCCAAAGTAAAAGCCCCTGGTACTACGAGGTGGTGCGCAGACGAGGGCGTCGGCCCAGCCCCTCGCTCGCCGGCCTCCTCCACCCCCGAGTCGCGCTTCGCCACCGTGACGAGGGCGTCGGCCTCCCTCCTCCGCTCAGCGTGCGGAGGCTCCCACAGCACGACGTCACTGGCTGCAAGTTGGAGATGTGGATGACTGTGTCCGGCCGGCTCCATCCTCTCGCTTGTCACCTTGGCACCACCCGATAGAGCTCGGACCGCCCTCAGCCTCCGCGTGGAGCGTCTGTGCAACTGCACAACCAAACTGACCCAACTGTGGCGGAGAAGAAGCTTAGCCACACCCTTCTAGACAGCCCGGAGCGCCGAGTGGTGTTCCAGGCAAGGACCTTCCTCGCCTTCAAGTCCTTTTCTGTGGAGTCGACGTACGAGCCAGATACTTGAAATCCCCTTCTTCCTTGAGGGCCTCGTCCTCATTGGTTCAAAGGGGTTGGTGCTCGTGGATGTTGTACGACATACAAGTCTTTTTGTCATTTGGAGCCAGACTCGGTCTTGACCCGAGTGAGCAGCTCCTGCGCTTGCGCCACATCGTTTGAGGGGCTGATCAGTCATCTGCCGAGTCCGGATCTGTGACTACCACTGCTGGGTTCCACCTGGACCTCCTTGGAATGATGGTGAAGCCAAGGGCTTCGTCTCATCCACTGATGGCTCGCGTAGCCGAGGGCTATGATGACAAGGAACGGGTCAAGTGTGTTGTCCTGTAGAACACCAACCAGGATGTGGAACCCGTCACCGCCCGGCTTCAGGACTCTGGCTCTGGTCCCAGAGGACATGTGCTCGATGGCTCTGAGTAGGTTGGGTGGGGCACCATGGGACTTGAGGATTCTCATCATTTTGCCAATGTGGGCGGAAAGGACTTCCGAAAGTCAATCAATGTGAGCACCGCTGACAAGTTTTACTGCTTCACCCCCTTGATGATGCGCCTCAGTGACTTATAGCTCAAGCCGTTCTGCTTGTCTCTCAGCAGTGGGTCAATGGGACTTTGTCATCTGTTCCACATTTTCACCACAACGCTTGTGAGACTATTGCCCCGATAGTCATCTGACTTCGAGAGGTCGCCCATCTTTGGAACAGGAATGATAAATTAGATATCGAACACTGCGTCGCCTTCTGGCCCTTAGCATGAGCTAGGTTGCAGATCTCGAGAATGATGTTCTCCAGGTCGCAGTTTTCAAAGACTTCTGGCGGGATGTTGTCTGGCCTCTTGAAGTGAAGGGTCCATCATCGATGTCAATGTTGGTAGAGATGACGATTATGTCTTTGTGTGCGGGGGTCGCTGCCTAAGAGCTTCTTGGAATGGGTGAAACAGATTGTTACTCGCTCCTCTGCGCTGTTGCCCTTTATTTTCTTACGCTCGCTGAATTTGTTGAGGATCTTCCATGATTCTCCATACCATGTGCAGCTTCTACCCTCCTCATTTTCTCCACGATTTCCTCCTTTGTGATGTCCTCGTACTAGAGCAGCTGCTTCCTCTCAGTGTCCTAGTGGCTACAGTTTTGGCGAGTTTTCGCCTCCTACGCACTGTGTATTACATTTGCAGGTCGGGTCTTGTTGAGAAGAGCTTCCAGTCATACCGCACTTAAGCACTTGGTTTTGGGACTCTCAGGCTCAGCTTCGGTGGACAGAGCAGACCGTGTGAAAGGAGCCTCAGGCAGTTGTGGACACACGGTTTCTCCATTTCCGGCAGACTGGTGCGGTAAGTAGTTGAGTTGATGGAGTTGGCCGGTTGCGAAACCTTGAAACGTCCACCTCTTACCGAACCTTCTTCTGGAACTGTGTGTTCGCAGCTGTTCATGCTCCATCAGCAGCCTGGTGAGCAGCTCACCATTCTGGTTTGTTGCTTCGTGGTATGTAAAAGGTGCGTCTTCTGGATCTAGCCTGGCGTTGAGGTCGCCCAGGATAGATAGACAGCTTTGGGCGGGCAAGTCTCTTCCTAGCCAAACGACCTCAGGGACTGACGCGTAACACGAGTCCAAGGATCTGCCCCGCTGATAGTTCCCGGTAAGGGGGGTTAACGAGAGAGCTCTCAATCTGGACCCTGGAACGGAGTGTGTCGAGGAAACTACTGCTGCCGCACAGTCCTGCGACAGGTGTGGCAGGCGCGACTAGGGCTGAACGATTTGGGAAAATTATGTAATTGCGATTTTTTTCAGACCAATATTGAGATTTTTTTTTTTTAACTTCCTTATCTTCTGTATTATCAACTAAATACAAGCAATAAATAATTTTATAGTATGGCCAACACAACATTGGATACAACAACATATAAACTGCTCTTTTCTGTTGGCCAGGCCTCGTGTTATGATAAAATTTGATGAATTGTTGCATGAATTGATATCAAGAATATATCTTTATTTAACTATTGAATTGTAAATAGAAAAACCTTCAGTCACAAAAGAGTATTGACTCATTGATTTAACTTCAACCTTGTAATTGTTCGAATCTGAAAATTAACATTCGAAAAAAGCAGTGTTTCAGCAGAAATGTATTATTGTTTTGTGCTTAAGTCCACATACACGGAGGACCGCTCCATGCGCTCATTAAAAAAAAGTTCCATTAGGAGATGTGAAATAAAACAAGAACACTGTCCTGGGCGCCGGTCGCGGGCGCACGCATCATCGGAGCCGTCGGGGGCAGGTGTGCAAAATGTGCCCCCACCCCAGGACGGCTCTAGGCCGCCGCCCATCAGGCCTGGAGGGAGAGCCGGCCCTACACAGCCCTATCGGTTAGATTGTGCAAAATACAAATAAGAAATGTTTTTTTCCGCAGGTTTTGCGATTTGAAAATTGCGTTGTTAAATTGCGATGTTGGTTTTCAATTTGATAAATCATTCAGCCCTGACTGCGATATATTTAGGGTGGATGAGTGTTCCAACTTCAGCTAGTATCAGCATTGTAAAGAATAATGGATGAAGCGACAGATCAAAGTCGTATACTTCCAGGGGCCAAAGTCCCCAGAGCCTGCAGGCCTCTGGCGGCAGAATTCAGATTTGACCCCAAACCCGTGAGGGAGGCTCGTGTCCGAGCCCGGCACAGCTCCTGATGCAGTCCTGCGGTGTAGGAGGCCGTTTGCGATGGCTACCTCCAACGCATGCACCGCAAGAGAAGATGAGAGTTGGTGTCCAGCAGCACAGGCATGTCAACCCCATGTACAACAAAGTGGAGGACCACTACGTCACCACGTCATCTGCATGGAGACATGGCAGCCGGGCGGCACAAGGGGTTGTCGGGCGGCGGGGAGGGGCACGCGCCCACCCAGCGAGGATCATGTCTGCTTAGTTTGACAGCAACCCCGTCACGACAGTCGTTGCTGTGCACTCTCCTACCAACGCAGCGATGAGACTCATCCATCCCATCACTCTAGTGATGGGATGGATGGAGGGATGGAGAGAGGGGGTACCTTTGGGTTTGGGAGGAACAGGGCCGAGGAAGCCGATGTTGTCGTAGAAGTTGTCGATGGCGCTGGGATCGAAGTGCGGCCCTGCGACCGAGAGGAGGAAATTAATAATTCATGCTCCACTTTCTGCTAAATTTAAATTCCTCTGTTTGACGACGCTGATGCTTTATCTGATGCAAAAGAAAATCATTCCATATTTGAGTTTATCTTGATTCTCTTTGTAGAGGTATAGAGGTATTGTTTGGATTCGCGATATTGACAAAATCAAATACCTTGTTATCAATAATTTGACGACATCTTGGGGATGACTATTGTTTTTTCTCATAAGATATTTGGAGACATTTGGACTCTTGTAGTAAACATTTGTGACAGAGTCTGTTGTTTTTAGTTCCCAAGTAGGCCAAGGTCATTTTTCAGTTTTTCAGAGATTATGAAAGCACAGCTGACGTGTTTAAATTGCTAAATGTACATTGAAATAAACTTTAATCGAAAATGTAAGCATTACATACTTTAGGGTCACATTTCAAAATTTGACCTTTTTCGTTTTTTTCAAGTGTAGAACCAGAGCTTCAAAACAAGGGATCACTTGTGGGGATCAAGCAAATATTTTGGAAGCTGTGACTTATTAAAGGTTAAGGTTTTGAAAACAGAAGTTCTGAGAAATCAGGATTTAAAGTTTTAGAAGAATTTCCAGACTTTTGCAGAACAAACAAAACATTTAGAAAACACAATTAGTGATTCAAATGGTGACGTCTGGACAGTGCTGTGCTCCTCAATGAGATAATGTTCAATGTGGTTTTCTGAAAATCCTATTTGAATCATTAATTCATAAGAATATTGGAAAATGTTTAACTTGCATGAGCCCTCCATTGTTCTGTATCTTCTAAACATTCCCATTTCCTGCATTTATTGTTTTAGAACAATGATGGTTTTCAGAAAGTGGCCCGTTTCAGACCGCGCACATGAAAACAACTATTTGGGAAAGGTTGTTTCCTGGGAGCGCCGCCCTCTCCTCATTATCCACAACAACACAGATGATGTTTTCACGGAGAAGGGATATTTGTTGCTTCCGGTGTTTATCTGTCGTCGTTTCCTTAAAACATTGTTTAGGGAAGTGACGTCGGCTCTTCTTCTTCGTGTCCTCGGAGGCGTGGCGGCGAGACCGTTTTTTTTAACCACGCGAAGCAGACCCGGCACCGCCCGGGTCTTCTCCGCAGTCTTGACATCACACGGAATACGGAGCGATGAGGCTGATCTGCATGGTTGCGTCAAAGGGAACCGTGAGATGTTCGACAAGTGGCTGTGGGACTTTCCCCCTGTGTAATGCAGCTGGATCTTTTAATATTTATCTCATATTTAGAAATCAAACGCAGTTTTGAAAATAAGTAGAGAGATGGTGGGGGGGCAGGGGCAGGGACACTAGCCAGTGAAACCAAAGATGCTAATCCATCACCGCGCCCACACGCCCCCCAGACCCTAGAGACTAAAACAAACTTACTTTGCTGACAAACTATGAGCATTGAGCGATCCCAAAACTGGCGGGTTCTTCAACATTTAACATTTCAAAATATGGGAGAAAAAAAAGAAAAACACATTCAAATCAAACCAAACTAAACCTTTCGTGTTGTTTTGCAGGACTTCACGTTTGCCGACTTGGACGACCGTACGCCAGACGCTGTCACATTTGATTCACCACCTTTTGGATAATCAGTCGTTGACTATGATGATATATTCATTTTCAAAATGGCCGACATCCTAGACAGTCCACTCAATGGTAAACGAGGGGCGGATGTGAAACTCCTCAGTCTACGTTTTTTGGAGCAAACATATTTTTTGGGATTATTTTAAAGTATTTCATTAAAGTTGTAATCCATGAGATCATTTTGTTACAACAATTGAGGATAAATATTTGATATTCATCCCATCTTTCTTTAGCTAAGAAACATCCATTCAGCGTGTTTACGCTGTGCATGTGCTCCTCTGTACGCTGTTTTTAATTGCTGGTGCCGGGGTCCGCCACTTGATAAGAAGTGAAAGGAATTAGCTAAGGCAGCGTCGCGAGTTGTGGTCAGTAATCTGTCGCAATACTGTGGATTCATTGTGGTGAGTTATTGTGGTGTATTCCACCCAACGCAGACGACCTGATGGATTCACACTTTAAAGGAATCTCTCCATATTGACTACAGAAGGGGTGTGGTTATTTTTGGGGAGGACCTGAGTGTGTCCTCCACCCCCAAGAAGCAGTTTTCTGGACGTGTCTCAGTGGAGTTCTGCTGCGGCAATAAATAGCTTGTTAGCAGCGGCTGCAGGATGCAATACAGGAAGCGACTGGTGCTTAAGAGCACAATGGCAGCACCTTGGCTGCGTGTGCCGGGTCACATGGTTTCCCATAATTTGAGCGTTCGCTGACCCTCTACGGTGGGTGGCTAATATGATCTATTAAGGCCTAGAATATATAATATCATATATAATAACTTAAAATTCAATTTCATGAAATTTACAATAACTTATGGTATGTTTCCAATTATCTTTTGCCCTCCTTAAAGCTTAAAATACACAGTGGAATGTGACTTTGACTTCTAGACATTTCATTGCAAATAACAGACAGACAGACAGACACACACACAGTACCTCGTGTCTGAAGCAGGTCGATTTCCTTGGTCAGACAGTCGATGTCGATCTGCAGTATCCGGTTTTTGCATCTCAACTGCTGCATTTCCTCAATCTGAGAGAAAACCAACAGAACCACATCAGACGGACGGACACCGGTTCAACTCAAGTTCATATAAATAGTTGACTAATTGTTTGCTGATCTTGTGGCAAATTGGCTGCTGAGAACAACAATCCAGGAGCCTCAGATTTAGTCCCTGGATCCAATGGGAGTTAAGTGCTGGGCGATAAAACGATAACCATAATTATCACGATATTTCTTTCCTCGATGTCGAAATAAAATAAGCTTGATAATTTGGATAATGGGTTCCGCAGACAGCCCAGCACGATATGAGATCAATATTTTTTATCCTGGATCTGATTTACTGTCTCTAGTTAAGGAGATAACAGTGAAACTAGGACCCAAGCTGTCATGACTGGACATTCTCTCACGGTGCCAACATCTTGGAAAATAAACAACAGTGACGTTAAAATAATCATTTTTGCTGGAACGACCCCTCAAGGTCTACGGACCCCACATTGAGAACCAGTGGCTTAGTGAATACTAAAAGGCAAAAATTAAATATAAGTATAATTCGCTGCAGGGAAAATAACTTGAAATTAAAATTAAATTAAATACATGTCCAGATTTCAAAGCAGAAACAAGCATAAATGTATGTTTCTTAAGGATTTTACTCATTTAATTGGAAAGAGGTGATCAGGCTACTACAAGATGTCGCAGAACTGCAAGAACTATAAAAACTATAAGAACTATAAGAACTATACTATAAGTCCAAGCAATACACGTAAAAACAATAAAGCTGATGTATAATATCTTTTCAAAGTAAAGAACAAACTTTGTCACAGTGTCTGTTTTGGCAGATCTGTGTTCTGAGCCACTGGAGCAGAACTGAGATCAGCCAATCGAGCTCCCGCTGAAACAGCAAAAAGCCTCCAGCAGCTGATTCAACATCCACTTGGGTGGAGGTGTTTCACAACAGAACAGCAGCTTCAGAGGGACACGGACGCAGGCGGGACACCTGCCCTGAGTTTGGAGGGTGTGTTTTGGTGAACCCCCCCTGATTGCTCCAGGAGCCACTGTGGAGGCCGGTTGGCAGAGCCCTAGTCTCACAAATCAGACCTCAGAGTCACAGTGTCGGGCGTCACAGTGTCCCCGAGTGGCAGTGTCCCTAGTCAGTGTCCCCTAGTCACAGTGTCCCCGAGTGACAGTGTCCCCGAGTGACAGTGTCCCCGAGTGACAGTGTCCCCGAGTGACAGTGTCCCCGAGTGACAGTGTCCCTAGTCAGTGTCCCCGAGTCACAGTGCCCCCGAGTGACAGTGTCCCCGGGTCACAGTGTCCCCGAGTCACAGTGTCCCCGAGTCACAGTGCCCCCGGGTCACAGTGTCCCCGGGTCACAGTGTCCCCGGGTCACAGTGTCCCCTGGTCACAGTGTCCCCGAGTGACAATGTCCCTGAGTGACAGTGTCCCCGAGTGACAGTGTCCCTGAGTCACAGTGTCCCCGAGTCACAGTGTCCCAGAGTGACAGTGTCCCCGAGCGACAGTGTCCCCGAGCGACAGTGTCCCCGAGCGACAGTGTCCCTAGTCAGTGTCCCCGAGTCAAAGTGTCCCCAAGTCACAGTGTCCCCCAGTGACAGTGCCCCCGAGTGACAGTGTCCCTAGTCAGTCTCCACAAGTGACAGTGTCCCCGAGTGACAGTGTCCCTAGTCAGTGTCCCTGAGTGACAGTGTCCCTGAGTGACAGTGTCCCTGAGTGACAGTGTCCCTGAGTGACAGTGCCCCCGAGTCACAGTGTCCCAAGTGACAGTGTCCCTGAGTGACAGTGTCCCTGAGTGACAGTGTCCCCGAGTCACAGTGTCCCCCAGTGACAGTGCCCCCGAGTGACAGTGTCCCTAGTCAGTGTCCCCAAGTGACAGTGTCCCCGAGTGACAGTGTCCCTAGTCAGTGTCCCCGAGTGACAGTGTCCCCGAGTCACAGTGTCCCCCAGTGACAGTGCCCCCGAGTGACAGTGTCCCTAGTCAGTGTCCCCAAGTGACAGTGTCCCCGAGTGACAGTGTCCCTAGTCAGTGTCCCCGAGTGACAGTGTCCCGAAAATCTTCAATCGGCAATGAGGTCATATTTATGCCCCGCCCCTCGTGGCCCCAGGTGTGATGGACTGACCGAGGGGATCTGGGAGGCAGAGTTGGAGCGTTCCAGTCGTCTCCTGGTGAGGTCGTTCTCCATCTCGTTCACTTCCTCTTTTAGCTTCTCCAGCTTCTTCTTCTTCAGCTCCAGCTCCTGCCACAGCCGCTCCATGCGAGCCTTCTGGTGCACCAGCAGTGCTGAGGACACACACACACACACACACACACACACACACACACACACACACACACACACACACACACACGATTAGATAGATCTCTATAACATAAATAACTGTATCAGATATGACGTTAGAGTTTCATGATGATAATGCTCCATAACAGTATCATCATATTCAGAGTCCGACACTAACGTTTAGAAAGGGTTGCCTATTTGCCAACCATGGATCCGCTGTTGGTTGCCGAGGCTGACAAAATGGTTGCCAAATTTCTATCATTTTATCATGGGGTGATACTTATCGTCATAATTATAATACATGTTCCAATATTGAAAAAGTGACGTGAAGGAAGGAGGAATTAACAGAATTTACTCATGACAAAAAAATAATTGATCATAAAAATGGTTATATGTTAAATGATTTTATGATATTTACTTATGATTTTGATCATTATTTTATACACACACACACACACACACACACACACACACACACATATATATATATATGTGTGTGTGTGTGTGTGTCTGTCTGTCTGTCTGTCACACACACACACACACACACACACACACACACACACACACACACACACACATATATATATATATATATATATATATATATATATATATATATATATGTGTATGTGTATATATATATATATATATATATATATATATATATATATATATATATATATATATATATATATATATATATATATATATATATATGTGTGTGTGTGTGTGTGTGTGTGTGTGTGTGTGTGTGTGTGTGTGTGTGTGTGTGTGTGTGTGGTGTGTGTGTGTGTGTATATATTGTCATGATTATTTTGACTGAAGTTCGAACTGTGCATCCAATTCTTTTATTTTCAGTTTGTATACCACTCCTTTTCTTCTTTTTTTCTGCTTTAACAGTATGAGGCAGATGAAAATGGAACCAGACCTGGTTGCCGGGGGCAACTGGGCAACCATTACCATTGAGCCCCGACATTAACATCCGGGTAGACAAAAGGTAAAAAGGAGGAGGATCAGCAGTAAATCAGCGGCTGCAGCTCGAGGCTTCGGGCGAATTCTGCAGCAGAACGACTCAAGTCTCTGCAGTTTGGGATGCGATCATAACTCGTAACTCAGAGACTGATGACAGGAGGCAACACCTGCTTCACGCACGCACACACACACACTTCTACAGACACAAAGTGTCAATAGTACCAACACACACACGGTGGTTTGACATGTTTGCAGATGAAAAAAAAAAAAAACAGAAGTAAATGTTGAAGGTTCAATCTCCATCCCTCAATCAAGTGCCCTGGAGCACTGAACTGCAGCAAAATGTTTTCAGAACCAAACCGATTGTTTATTCCCAAAAATCCATATTGAAGAGAGTATAAAGTAGAAAAACAAGCCACTGTGCATTCATGGCGCCGTGAGGATGAACCTGTCCTATCTCTCCACAGTCTGCCCTGATGTTTACTCCAGGTTGAGCGTGGTCAGATGACCGCTCTGGAACTCCTACATTCAGCCAACAGAGATGAACAGGTGCTGAGCTGGATCAATGCAATTAGAAAAAATAACTTTTTAAATCAGCCGCAGGCGTTAACGTCTGAACCCTGACACCTACATAAAGAATCAAATCAATTAAGACAGCCTGGAATAATAACCTCATCCCTATGGGACTATATGTCATAAAGCGCTATAAAACTGACTGTTATGTTTATACATGTGCTCGTCTCTTTTATTTGTTCCACCTAAATCAGTTTCTTTAGTGATGAAACCCAGCGGTAAGTTACGACGTGTGATTTATGCTGTGTTTGGTCAAACTGTCGTGAGGTACCACCGTCCATCAAACACAGGTTGAGTTTGCTTCTTCTTTTTTTTCTTTTTTTTAAATGACTGATTTTGACTGAATTAGAATGAACCTAACCCACTAACCCCAAAGGAAAACATAGCTACTACACGGACGTTTCCAAAACATTTAAGCTCCTCCTCCTCCTCCTCCTCCTCTATGGAGGGAACAGTGGACCGAATGGCATCCATCGCCCTGCTGATATATCCTGCTCAACACGGAAATGAGCCATTCAAATATGATTGCTTGGTCCTTTAAAAGGTGAAACAGTAATAAGTCTTGTATCAGGCGGTTCCATCCTGGTATTAGTTTGACCGGTTCACCCCTTTTTGCACCTGAATCTCTGATCACACAGTGGCAGGTGTGTGTTCGTCAGGTGTTTCGACACAACTCAGACTTGACTTAGAGACATGACTCAGAGCTCAGCGATCCCGAGCGTCAAACTGGCTCCGTCACGCAAACCAAACGTCCTCTTTGTTCAGACTTTCAGTGGAAAAACCACAAGGACAGCAGCACTGGTGGGGGCGGTCAGGACGGCGTTTAAATGATAGGTTCGCCATTTTTCAACCCAGGTGTGATTTAAATGTTGGTTCCATCCTTTATAACTGTTCATAGCACAACCTGCCGAAGGCTTCACTCTTGAGAAACTTACCACTCTGCTGCAGCAGAGCACTCTCCTGAGCTTCAATGTTGTTCAATTGGGCAAACGATGAGGACTTGTTGGAACCTTTAAATCTCGTTAAATCTCAATCTCATTTTCAGTGTTTTGTTGACTCTCGTTCACTTCGTACGTCAGCTCTTTGGGCTACACGTTAACACTAACAGGAGAGACGAGAAGCAGGAAGTGGGGTTGCGTCCTACTGACGACCTGCTGTAGCCAACACGAGACATGTGACTATAATGTGAGTTTCCCGCATCGTAGTGGGTCATTGGATAACTTGGAAAAAGAGATTAAAACATTTTTTTGGTCTTAATCCTTTGCCCCATTGGACTGCATTGAAACACCGTGAGAAGCTGCAGCAGAGTGGTAAGTTTGCAAATTGTAACATGTTCAGCAGGTTGTGCTTTCAGTTAACTACAAAACTACAGATTTCACTCACACACACACACACACACACACACACACACACACACACACACACACACACACACACACACACACACACACACACACACACACACACACACACACACACACACACACACACACACACACAGTACTACAGTGACTCACTGAATTAAAAGGCCAAAAAAGGAAAGGTCACTTTGCTCCGGAGGTTTGACTCACAGAGTGGAACTCAAAGGGGCCGTCAGTGCAAAAAGCAACATTAAAGTCAGAAAACTCATTCTGCTGTCATCACACCGTCCTCACCCCATCACCCCTTCCCTCCCTTTCTCCCCCAGGATCAGTCACGCACACGGGTTCCTCCCTCTCCGACACTCACTGAGGCTCAGTGACTAAACCACAGTGTTTTCGTGGTGTTGACGAAGTGACATCCAGTTAGTACAGTAACAGTACATGTCCCACACGGTTCTTTCCATTTAAAGATTTTTTATTTAGGTATCAGTATTTGAGCTGGCACTGAAAGTTATAATGTACTGTATATACACAGCATATATTTGTGAAAGTATCCTTGGGTTGCTTGAAAGGCAGTAATAAATTAAAATTATTATTAATATTATTATTATTTTTTTATTATTATTACAGTAATAAGTTCTCCCAGGTAAGGCGTCCCTGAGTGACAGCTGCGTGCACACAGTCCTGTCTGCAGAAATGCATTACAGTCAACGTGCTGAAAGCACTTTAAACATGACTGCACTTTGTAGTAAAATGACTCTGTTGGCAGGAAACAGTGGAAAAACCATTTAGGCTTCTCCTGGCAGAGCAGGACAAACGCCATTATTTATTGTTATGCATATAAAAGAATTAAATAAAACCCTGCAGCTCCTCTGCTGTTCCAGTTTGCCGTGGAGGAAGAGAACACTTTAGCCTCTTGACTCGGGCTAAACAAGCGATAGGAAGCAGTATCGGAGCCACGCCCGTCTGGTGGCTCCGCCCCTCCGTGCTGCTGTGGGGGTTCTGCTGCAGGGTGTTTGCAGGGCCGTCAAACCCAGTTCAGGTTGGTTTAGATCGGTCAAAATGCCACTTCACGCAGGCTGCATGGCTTTGTGTTAAGCTGTGATTGGAGGTCAGAACACATGACCAACGCAGCCACTGAGATGGTTTTTGGGGATGACAGAGTCAAGCAAATTAAATTACAGTTTTTTCCCCCCAAACCTGCTCTCTCGTCTCCAGTGGAATTACAAAGTGTTTGAGTTCACGTATTTCTTTCCATTTTTTGACTCACAACTAAACAGCAATGGTTCAGCTGTCTATACACACCAAATTAGCCCAATAACAAAAATATTTATTTCAATTTGTAAAAAAAAAAAAAATATATATATATATATATATATATATATATATATATATATATATATTATGAGATTAGGGCCCACATCAGCAAAATAAATAAATAAATAAAGACGTCTCAAATTAAAGATGATTTTTTTTAAGTAGTCCAATGACTTCACTCATAGCTACTCATATCGATAATAACTGGATGTGAATATTTCAATGAATTTATTATTTCTTTCTTTTCCCCAAATCATCCGATTGATGCTCCCTGTTACCTTCGGTTTAGAGATGCATTTCATTCCCTTTTTTTTTTTTTTTTGCACTGTTCTGTTCTCTGTTGCTATAACACCTGAGTTTTCCTCTAGGGCATTAAAAAAGTATTAAGTAAGTCTTAAGACTAATCTTAGCCTTGTACATGGTAAATCCTAGTATGTGATGAACACTGGTACAATTACCTGCTGGGTGATTACGCTTTAATTACTATACAATACATTTCCCTTTATAATATCCAGAAATCAATGTGTTATTAAACTGTATTTCAAACAGATAACACAGGCCGCTGCCGGCACCTCACCTTGCGTGTATGCGGCGTCGTCGGACCCCGTGCTGAGTCTCCGCAGCTCGCTCGGCCTCTCACGGTGTGACGGGGGGTCGGCCAGCGGCGGCGGATCGGGCTCGAAGTGGTGGTCTGCAGGGAGGCCGAGCAGGTTCCCGGGCTCGAACGTGGGGGACACGACGCCGGAGGAGACGGCGGGCGGCTTGTTGGGCGACACGGTGATTTTGAAAGTGTACTTTGTGTTGGGCTGCGTCACCACCACGCGGGGGGAGGAGGCGGGGCCCGCAGTGCAACCCACAACGCCGCCCGCCCCGCCGCGGGACTTGGGCGGGTGATGGTGGATGTACGCGGGGCCCATGCTCACTTGGCCCCCCATGGTGCGGGCCCCCGACGGCCCCTGCAATGGGGGGTTGGCCGAGATGTAGACGGTCGGGGGGTTTCGGCCCCCGCCGCTCCCGTCGTCCGCAGAGATGTAGAACTTGGGCTGCGAGCGGGAGCAGGCAACGCCCCCTTCCTCGGAGCAGGCGGGGGCCGCGGCAGGGGGACTAGCGGAGATGTAAACGGTGGGCTGGCTGCGGCTCAGCCCCGGCCCACCGATGGAGAGAGGGGTGGTGCAGCCGGTGGAGGAGGTGGTAGAGGAGGGGCAGGAGGAGGAGGGGCAGGGAGTGGAGGTGGAGGAGCAAGAGGAGGAGCGGGGGCCGCCACTGGTCCGCAGCACAGCGGCCCCGGATCCACTCCGCTGGGGGGATTCCAACTTGATCTCGATCTGGTTCTTGCGGGGGCCGGTGGAGATGTTCTGGATGTTGTACTGGCTGTAGTTGGAGGAGGTGGAGGAGGAAGAGGAGGAAGAGGAGGAAGAAGCCTGGCCCCCACCAGGGGGCCCCTGCAGGGCGGAGGGTGCCTGAGGATGGGTGGGGGAGCTGATGGGCATGTAGACATGGGAGGTCTGGTGGCCCTGCGAGGTATGTGTGGAGGGCGGGGAGGTCCAGGACCCCGAGAGGGAGGACGGATGGGAGATCTGGTAGATCTGCTGCAGTGGTTGCGAGGTGGGGCTATACTGTGCACGGCCCCCCGGCATGGGGCCCTGCCGGACCCCACCCGATTGGCTGATATAAGGCCGGATGTAGATGGAGTTTGCCTGGGGGCTGCTCAGCCCAGACTGGGGGCCGCCGTGGATGTGCAACGAGGTGGGGGTGCTGCGCCCCGGCTGGATGTTTGGTGCCAGAGTGACGGTGATGGGGTTGAAGCGGGGGGTCTGCGGGGGCCCCGCGGTGGGGCCCTTAGCGCCGAGCGGGTACAGCCCCAGGTGCTGCGGGGGCTGCGGCTTGCGGGTGGGCTCCATCACGCCGAAAACATGGAGGCCGGAGGGGCCGTGGGGGGGTGCTGACTGGGGCTCCGGCTGGAAAAAGTCGGTGTTAGGGGCCTTGGGTCCGGCCTGGAGGGGCCCGTCGCTCAGGCTGTGGGCTAGAGTTCTGCTGCCGTTCATCCTCACACCGTCATGGTGGGACTGCAGGTTCAGCTTGGTCATGTGACTACAGTCATTAGACAGACTGACAGACTCTTCAGTGTAGAGGAAGGACGGACTGAGCTGAGACAGAAACTGGCAACAGGCATCCAAGTTGTTTTTGTTCTGGGGAGAGAGACAAGACATTTTTAAGCACCTCTATCCTCTAGCACCTCTTTACAATAGTCACCTAGATCATAGAGACACCATAAAAATAAGAAGTTGTGTCAACCTCAACAGAGCACAACACCACTCCAAGACCGCAAATAGAGTCCATAGTGTCCATGTAGCCACTCAGTTCTCCATCTTAAAAGTATGAATATAAGTATGAAAGTTGTAATAACTTTACAGGTCCAGAGAGGTGGATCAGAGGTTTTCTTACCTGCAGGACACACTGGGACACGACACCTTCTGGGACCTCAGGGAACTTCTGGCACAGGTCATGCAAAACCTGGATGTCTATCTGGTGTCTTCCCTGGGCCATTCGTGTATCAGCAGGTCAGGATGGCTTCCTCTGGAGGACACGCTGAGGCCTCAGTGGGGGCAGGACCTCATCTTCAACACCTACGAAAAATAACTTTATTAATCCCTGTCAGTAAATTTGTTCTCAGTATTTTACCCATCATTTAGGTGCCCAGGGACTAACTGCAGTTCTGGAGCCAAGGCCTTGCTCAAGGGCATCAGCAGGGTGTGAACCTGATGTGCATGATCTATAGGGTGGAAAGGAAGCCCAAGTAAACATGAGAACATCCAAACATGCTATAAGCTCACTAATTATATGGGATCATGAGCACTCAATTATGAAATGACTAAAATTTAGCAACAATTTTGTCAGTGTTGGCAACCGACAGCTGATGCACTGTTGCCAATTTGTTTCAAACACTTCAAAACTTTTAGTTTCGGAAACTGATCCTTTAAAAGAAATGAAAATAAATAACACCACAACATCAGTCTCCAGCTCATTCACATTCAGCGGTTAAAACGCAGCGTAACCAGCCTGACCAGACTTTTCCTCAACGGTTAAATTAATGAGTGTTCACGTCTGAGCGACCGGTGGTCGGTTCAACTCTACGCCGAAAGCCCTCAAGACGTCTGAGGCTGTCAGCTCCATACTACTGCGGCAGCGTCGGAAAACAACATTTCAGAGAGCTGTGGCAGGCAGGGAGGGCGGGCATGACAGGAACCCTCCTCCACAGAGCTGCCTAATAAGAGGATCGGAGGAGAAGGAAAACCACCTCAAACTGCAGAGGAAACACAGAGCTTTTTGACTGATCTGAACGCTAACAAGCTCATGCTAAGAGGACGGAGCAGAGACGTGCGGCAGTGGAGTTCTGCAGGAAATCTGTACACAAATGTTGGTCAAGTCGTACAAAAGAGCAGTCAAGAATCCGAGCACCACGGCCTTGGCATGCATTTAAACTGAGCCTGTATGCCATTACGCTTGAGAAGGGCAAACAGGCTTTACAACACATCACATTCCAATTATGGTGCACAAGATGAATCATTACTAATACAAGCATGGTACAGAGCAGAAACTAACCATTGTTTACATAATTGTCTAATAATGCCAATTATTAGACGAACCTCTGCAAATATTTAGACCCGTGTTTCCCAACTTTTTTTATGAGGACCCACTTTTCAAAAATGACAATGACAAGTCACAATAGTCCTTATCTTTAAATGGTGAGAGGAGCCAATTGGTTTTACGTTCCTGACCATTTTTGCTGCCATTTCCACATCACCGTATATTACCTTGAACAGGTAAACCAGCCATTTCGAAGAGATACAATGCATTATCACAATTTTGTTTTATGCATGTTATTGAAAACATATACACATGTTAAATACTTTATAAATGAGACCAAATAAATGCATGGAGTAAACAGACTATCTCATTGTTTTTATTTCCTCTCATCAGTAAATCAAACAATGTACACTAGCCTTTCATACTAGATTCAATGTTATAAGTACAATTATCAGAACAATACCAACGTTCAGCACTACCAAGGGACAGTCCAGCTGAAGTCACTTGGTGCGGTCCACACCACCTGTGCTGGAGAGCGATGGACGGAGCAGCAGAGTGCAGGGCGTGGCACCCACACAAACTCTTTAAGGTACTTGTCCCGGCAATGTTGAATAAAAGACTACAGAAGAAATTTTGCAAATTTATTTTGTGACCCAAATAAAATGTGGGTCGCGACACAGTCTTTGGGACAGAATGATTTAGACCATTTAGGGTCCCTAGCAAAATGATCACTAATTCAACTAGATCATCATTTCATTGGCCAGATGTTGGCACTGTTAGAGAATGTAATAATGACATACCACCACTAAAAACATGGGGATTCCTCCCTGAAACATCACTAAGGACCTCCACCAAAAACATGGGCTTTACTCCATGTAACATCACTAAGGACCCCCACCCAAAAGATGGGGTTTCCTCCATGTAACATCAGTAAGGACCCCCACCCAAAACATGGGGTTTCCTCCATGTAACATCAGTAAGGACCCCCACCCAAAACATAGGGCTTCCTCCATGGAGAACCATGCGGACCATTGAGGTCTGACCAGCGATGGACACTTGTAACCGGTGCCGGGCGTGGTTGTACGCTGCCCCCTGCTCCTGGATGGGTCAACAGCAGAGAACTCATCTCACCGGCACCATTTGAAACGTGTGTGTGTGTGTGTGTGTGTGTGTGTGTGTGTGTGTGTGTGTGTGTGTGTGTGTGTGTGTGTGTGTGTGTGTGTGTGTGTTGGTCGCCGTCACTGCATGAGTGCATGTGTTGTGGTGTGTGTGACAAAAAGATTCTTCTTCTAAATCATATTGAACAATCAAAACTTTCTTAGATTGGGGTCCCAGACACCAAATCTGATCAACTGGCTTGTGTGGCCAAATGCACAACAAATAGAGGGTCCTTGGTATGAAAAAGGTAGAGAACCACAGATTTAAATCATGTAAATCCATTCGGCCAACAGGCAGCTGCTCTGAAGCACTTTGAAGACTTGACGCTCATGAGCCCTTCAGCAGTGAGTGGGCATCTATAAATCAATAAAGTTGAGGGATTCAACCCCACAACCTGCCTCTGGGAGAGGCCACTTATCAAGCCAGAATCCTGAACTGTTGGCAGAGGTGAGTAAATGACTAAATAATTATAAACTGTTTGAAATGGCCATTGCCTGATTAATAACCTTGTTATTTGAATGAACTAAAATCAATGTCACACCGATGCTATTGAACTATATATCAGTGCGGGAGTTATTCCTTCATTTTTTCCCCCCACCCTAACCAGAGGTTTAAACCCTTCCTCCAGCGTGAGCCTCCAACGAGCCGTTTAAACCAATGTGACAGTCAGCACAGACCCTGCTCCTTCAGATCTGAAGCTTCGGTCCAAAGGCAACACAGACGCTGAGTGGACAGACATCCTGCTTTTCCTTACTTACAGAGCTCTCTGGACGCCCATCTACACACAACAGATTAAAAAAAAAAAAAGTGAATTTCAGGATCTGAAATGATCCAGAGCTGCCATACAATGGGCTTTAAATCGCCGAATCCCAAGTCCTGATGACGGTGAAGACGAGAGCTCACATAGCAGTCGTGCTGCGCGATGCTGAGGAACTGAGCAATGTGCACTGAAGGTGTAGGAAACTGTGATGGTGAATAAACAAGCAATATATTACACCCTGCTGTGGGTAGGGTGTGATAGGATGGTAAAAATCATGTTTTTAACCCACAGGTGCTTTCCAAGAAAGAATCTTTTTAAAACAGAAACTTTTATTTCCCTAACAAGTTCTGTGTGATTCTCCTTTTTTTCAAGTATTTGTATTTGGTATGATTTGTTTTTGTTTGTTTAAGTACCTGTTTATGTGTTAGTGTGTTTCCCCTTCTCGTGTTTGACAGGCATGTTTAATGTGTTTTCCAACTGACAAAACATCCATAAAATAAAAGTTAACTCTCTTGAATTGGAATGGGCTCTGAAACAGACAGTCAATGCTCTCTTTTGTCTTTTGCAATAAAAGGAAACGGAAAAGTTTTGCAATCATCATGCCACCAGACAGTGGAATTCATTGTGTGTGTGTGAGCCTCTAAATGCGAACCAGAGGAAAACAGTTTGCCGTATCTCAGATTTCATGTTTAGAACAAACTTCACCGCCCACAGTGAGGACTTTCGAAAGCTTCCAGAAGATGAAGAAAACACGTTCTGTAGGAAGGTGAACCTTCTCAGTTATCAACAGGCATACAGCAGCCAGAGCCCAGCGATACAGAACAACTGCTTATCACAGGGATGATTGGGAAAGGCATGCAGTCCCATGTTGAAGAAGCAGAGTTTTATAACAAGCTCAAAGTGTATTTTCAATTAAAGTCCCATAAATAATTGGACCCTTAATATGTTAGGTAAAACCTTTTAATTTCTTGAGACCATTGGTTCTCAACGTGGGGTAGGGGTTTCACTGACTAGTCGACTACTACAACCACTAGTCGGCGCTGTTGGTAGCAGTCGACGAGTCGTGGACAACATTTTTTTTGTCAATGGCACCAAATTTACATAATTCTTGTATTAGTAAAACAATTAATCTAAATATGTTTTTACATGCATATCTCAATCGAGCTATGGTCTCCTAATTAACATAATTTACACAATTGCCAATATATTTGGGGTTCCGGTGTAGCCAGCGGATATCCGGGCCATGTCTTCCTCTTCTGTGCGTCAGTCAATGTTTACAGTGCGATTGGCGACTTGAGACGCAAGAATGGAGTTGGAGTTGAGAGACCACTTCTAAGACCGGATTGTTTCACAAGTAGAAAGCAGTAAATTAACAAAAAAAAAAAGCAAATAAAAAGCTAAATCGTCGTCGGACCGATGGGTTCCGAGATTGCCTAGAACTCCTCTCTCTGTGTCTTTCTTACATAATAGGTAATAGACCACTATTATGAAAAAAATGGCAACTAGTAGAAATCAGTAGTCGTGAAACGTGGGGTCCAGGGACCCCCGGGTGTCCTTCAAGAGGTTCCCAGAAAAATTTGTTGTAGTTTCATGTCACCATTAATTCATTAAAAAGACGTTAGAGAATGTACAATAATAACTGTTGGATCCTAGTTTCAGTGTTATCTCCACAACTAGAGCAGATCCTATGTTATAATAAAGATCTACTCAGATTGCATCCACTAAATCTTATCAAACAGGGTCCTGGGCTTGAAGGTGGAGGTACACAAGGAAAGAAGTGACGCAGTGACGTGGGTTCTTGCGGTGTTCTCAGCGCAAGCCCCAGAGGCCAACGTTGTCTTTTGTCTTTCTCTCGTTCTGAGACCTCCCCTCTGATTGGTCCAAATGCCGTTGTGTCACGGCAGGGGACGGAGTTCAATCTCCTCCTATTCCTGGGGGATGGTAGCTCAGGAGGTAGAGCTGGTCGTCTAGTAATCTAACGGTTGCTGGTATTCCCGGCTCCTCCTGCTAGCATGCTGTAGTGTCCTTGAGCAATACACTTAAGCCCTAATAGCTCCTGATGGCTGCGTCCGTCGGTGTTTGAATAATTGTAAGTCGCTTTGGATAAAAGCGTCTGATCAATGTAATATTCCTGGGTCAACAAGCTTGTTTTTTTTCCCCAGAGTTGCAACATTCAGAGCATGTTTTATGGATACCATTTTTCCTCAAAAATAAACCGGTACTCAAATAAGAAACGGTAAACAAGGCCGAATCTGAGTCAGTATATGTGGTTTCTTTCACCTTCAACGCTGTACAGCTGAACCCTGTTCCCGTTTTCCTTTTTTTTTTTTTAAGATCTATTTTTTCCTTAGTTTCGACTTGTATGATACGAACATTTTAAACGCAGGGAGGTTCGTGAGAGGATCAGGACAGTGGATTGTGTAGTAGAGAGAGAGGGATCTCTGGTCCACCGTGCGTCCCATGCCCTCCAACAAAACAAATAATCCAAGTTTATTTTAGATGTACGGCAGTTGAGGGGAAATAAAAGCCCTGGTCACGTTTTTGAGGAAATATGGGTGCTGTCAATAAATGACATTGAGTTTGATTTCACTGTTTTGTTGTTGATATACAATATCAAATTCAGGGCTTTGATATGAAAAATACATTTAGAATCACTGCTTAAAACTACAAAACAATGTCTTCATATGGTGAAGTTTAGAGCTATATGTTACACACACCCCGTCGTGAAATATTGTAAGTCGCATCTTCTCATAGATGTCATATCCCTACATCATTTAGATAAGAAAATTGCTTACCACAAAGTGAAAACGTAGTCATTTAATCACAGCAGGGTTACCACTGAGAGACAGTAAACAATAATACCAAATTATCAGGCAGTCCAATGTCGACCCTGCAGTTTCAGACATTGTAGTCAAATCTAGCAGAGTTGTGTACAAAACAGCAGTGCAGGCTCAACTCAGGGCTGCAGAGACCATTTGGGGAAGAGGAAATTCAACACTTACAGGTGAACAGTGTGGCTAGATTGTTTACAGGTTTTGAGCACTGAAACAGTCCACAGAGTACCAGGTGATAATTCAACATCATCATTGCTGTCACAATTGGAAACTACCTGTGACATCCTCCCCACGTCAAGAGGACCTTCAATCCTTTTACCGTCCTTTCAAGCATTGACTGTGGAAAGTGATGGAATCTTTCATTGTCCATCAAAACTTCATTACATTAAGACGTCGTCATACTGTGATGTGCACAGTTACATCCTAAACTGTGAGGTCTGAAATATTGACGATTTTGCACAGTTACTCACAGATGTGTAGAAGAACTCATAAATTTTTTTTTTTTTTTTAAATATAAAAAAAATACACTAACATTTGTTTACTGGGTGAAGTAACGTTTCAGTCAAAAATATCAATGTTGCGGAAAATTCCCTATGATTATCATTCCAATAAATTGGTCAATCTGGTGCAGTTGTAGGTCCACGCCTCCTTGCTGTACATAATTACACCCAAGAGAGGTGCTCCAGTTTTGGCAGGTATCCACAGACCCCCAGGTACACCCAGGCCTGCCAGTGTTGGATAGTGGCCCTGCAAGAGCAGATTAGGCCTGGCCGGCCCCTGGGAATACAGGGGTTGTGCGGTCCCTGGGTCCCGGCGCTGTGGTGCCGGCAGAGATACGGACAAAGCTCCCATTGCTGAGGCTGTTATTGGCCAAGCGAAAGCATTGACCCAAAGCCACAAAGTCACTGCTAGAAGGAACAGGCCCGCCGCGCTCAGTCAATGGACTCATTCACCCTGCCGCCATGAAGGCACAAACGTCCAAATCAATTAAGTCCAAAACAAAATGTGGATTAATTATCAAAGTTGGCTGAGAGGAGGAAAGATCAGCCCCAACACCTGAATGTGGGCTGGTATCATAGCACGTACGTATCGAGTTTCTACAAACAAGGTGATCCATATTAAATCATGTAAGAACGAGATGCTTTGGGTGTGAACGTTTTGAGTCCATACGGACGACATGTTAATTTGCCACTAGAAAAGTTGACTTTACTCAAGTACCACAGTTATTTTTGACTCTTTTAATCGACGTTCTGATTCCTAAATCAACATTTACTTTGCATGTGTTTACATATGAGGAATAAAAGTTGGACTTTATTACATGACTTTGGCTAAGTGGCTGCTCCTTAGTTTCTATAATGTGTTGGGCTTAATACTTGGAAGGACTGATGGCCTTGACATATGATGTGCGTTGCAGCGTGACTCATGATGTGTGCATTTTCTTTGGAAGAATGATTCAATTGTTTTTCATGTTCTGGTGCTACAAATGTATAACATAAAGTGCACTACATTTTTATATTGAACCATCATCATACTTAATAAATCATAATAATTGCACGCTGTCATACATCCAGAATCGGCACTTTAGACTTGTGACAGAACCAAAACCTCATCTCTGCTCCCCCACTGTTGTTTCTTGGCAAGTTACAATCACTCACCACAACAGGAAGCTTTACAATCTGGACCTCCTGACGGAGAAACCCCTTCCAGAGCTTTAAGTTCCGTTGTTGTGGGGCCTGGCCCGAAGAGGAGGCGCAGGAGTATTGCAAGGGGGCACAGGAGACTAACTAAGGGTAAATCATGTAGAACTTCGTCGGATCAGAGCTGTCACAGTTATTACAGGGCTCCAGACGGCGACCGTTTAGTCACATTTTGCAACCCTTTTTGGACACAGTGTGACTACATTTTAGTCGAAATGTGAGAATGCGAGAATGAGTGTGTGAGTGAGATGGAGAACGGAGACTCTCGCAGCCTTTCCCATACATTGATTTATTTGTGGCCGAACATCATCATGGACGCCATTTTCTTTTTTTACTATTTAAAATGAGTAAAATCTTGTTTCATTGTAGAGCTGTGCACAGCCCCTCTCTCTCTCTCTCTCTCTCTCTCTCTCTCTCTCTCTCTCTCTCTCTCTCTCTCTCTCTCTCCGACCTGTGCTTCCAGTCTGTTTTTAACGTGTAGGACTCTGTTAGTGAACCAAGTGTGTTTGTTGTATTGTCTGTAACTGTGAACTAGAGAAAATGTTAAAATAAAGATGCTTTAAAAATCAAATCTCTCTCTCTCTCTCTCTCTCTCTCTCTCTCTCTCTCTCTCTCTCTCTCTCTCTCTCTCTCTCTCTCTCTCTCTCTCTCTCTCTCTCTCTCTCTCTCTCTCTCTCTCTCTCTCTCTCTCTCTCTCTCTCTCTCTCTCTCTCTCTCTCTCTCTCTCTCTCTCTCTCTCTCTCAAAACCCAGTAGCACTAACGCACTGGATCCGATATGATTGGTATCTACCGGACAGAATCGCAACACAGATTTCGGTGCCATGCCCGAATTGCCGATTTAAATATCCACCCTCCGGTGCTCCGAAACTGCACCTTCACTAAACATTATCGTTTTGAGCGCGCCGCTAGTAATCCTCCGTATTCGTCTGCATCACACGCCACCGCTTTCCACTCCTGAGCAACTTTTGGTCGAGAGCCAAACAGCAGCGGCGCTCCTCAATGTCACATTATGGTGGCTTAGCCAATCAGATAAAAGAGGCGGGTCGTAAAAGTTTTCACTACGATAACGTCCGGTTCACACAAACTGTCGGTTATTTGTTAACATGTAACCCGTGAAAAATATATGAAAAGTAATTAAGCACAAATGGGTTTAGTTCATGAATAAATACATTTAAAATAAACTCTTTGTAGAACATCCTACAGATTGTGCACTCTATGCTGGTCCTCCCAGCGTCCTCCTCTGTGTGTGAAAGCAGATTCTCAGCACAGAACAGGATTCAATGTGATGTCAGAGGGTCCCTGCATGTGGACACAGTGGAGGGCCTGGTTAGAATAAGTCTTCAGGGACCTAGCTTGGAGGAGTTTGATGCCAAGGAGGCTGTGCAGATGTGGTTCAGTCATGGTTAAAGAGCTAGAAGACTCAGCTACAAGACACAGCCTTCAGAGGTGCCCAGCTCTAGTAGCTCTCAGGGGAGTTGTGCTCTAAAGGGAGGGGGAAGAGAGGCACATAAGAGGGAGTTCCTTGTTTATTTGGGTTGTTGTGGTAGTTAATGACAGTGATGTACTGACCACACAACTTATGTTTACATTTCTAATGTATTATTTGGTGTCTATGTTTGACTTAATCTTTTTTTCTGTTAAAGCACTTTTTCACTTTGTCATTTAAAATAGAGCAGCACATAGTTATTTCTGTAAATTGTCTATTTATTACCATAGCATTTATCTGTAATACAGTTAAGATGGAAAAAATATGAATGTGTTGCATTGCATGTCAATTGCAGTTGTGCTCTTAAATTTTGTGCTGGTGCTCCTAAAGTTTCAGTTGGGAGCACCAGTGCTACTAGTGGAAAAAGTTAGTCTGGAGCCCTGTTTTACATAATGGCCTGATTGCAATCATTTAAGCAGATCTTTTCGTAAAATCTGATTAGATTAAGATTCTGAATTCATATATTTCCATCCAAATTTAAGGGGATTCTTAAGACAATGTAAGAAATGTTGCAATGAATAGAAAACACAATTGGCGTGTTTATTTAGTTGAGTTGAGGTTATTTTTATATTTATTATGTTCCAAATTTTTATGTTCCCACCTTCAATGTTAATATGGCTCTCCTTCATAAGGCGGATGTATATTATTAAACTCATCCAGACTCATACTATGATAGTGGCATACAATTAACAAATAAGACTATTCAATTGTTAATTGCAATTCTTTTTAAAACAATTGATCACATTAGACGTTATATATATTGTTTTGATAAAAAGTTCAAGTCAGTTGCATATTGTATTGCTCAACATTAAGACAAAGCTGAATGAAAACTAAAGTGTTCATGTTCTTCATAATGTCACTTTACTAAATGAAGTTCACTACCGATGGTTTTGTCACTTGTTCAGCTGTAACTAACGGCAAAGATTAAAATTTTTAAAAAGGACGACCATGGCGACCCTGGCCGTCAAAGTTGTTCTCCTCACGGAGGGGGGACGCTGCGCAGTGTGGAATGTCAAACTGTTTCTCTCTCGCTCGCTGGTGAAATTTAAACAAATAAAGGCACTAATTGGCAGTTGAGCCTCCTGGCGGGACCCCAGCGATCCACAGCCGGCTGCACACTGTGGCGTCTGTCAGGACCCGAGCTGCGAGCCAAGCAGGTCGCTCACCATTTGCTTCCCTTCAAAACATAGACTTGGAAAATATTTTGCACAATAATTTATGAAAAATAAGTTAATTTTTGGGGTTATCTTTGTGTACTATCCAGACACTGGTTGTTTCGTTCTGTTTTGTTTGTTCCGTAACATAATTTGGTAATTATCATTAAAATGTCATAGTTGATACTTTATTCAGCTGTCATTTTATAACAAACAGTCATTCAATGTATTTATGTTATGCCTGTGCATGAGGTTTTGTTGGTGTCAGCGTCCGCCACAGGAAAGAAGTGAAAGGCAGCTGCAGTGAATTTGCTAAAGCAGCGTAGCGAGTTGGGGTCAGTAAACTGTCGAGATGGATGAACATTCACAAAGAAGAACAAAAAGTATACCCCAAAAATATCCCAAACACGTCAAGTGACGAAGAAAAAATGTACCTGGATGTTGAACAAAAAAACCCCAAAAAAAACAACATTTTGAATGGAACCGTGGGACTTCACCAGAGACAAACGATCTGATGAATTGCCAGTTTAAATCTGATCATTTGAAATGCAGTTTATTTCTTGATTTTAATGTATTTTGTTGTTCAGACCACCCACCGAATAGTGGACTTAAAAGAGTTTTTCTCATCCCTTCACAAAATGTCACAGTGCAGAGCACATGTACGGGCGGCTGCTTATTAGTCCGACGCACAGCGCCCTTCATGAAGCTGGGCCTTGATGAATTACTCTGAGTCTGTAAACAAAGCTTATTTCCCCACTTAAGGGGGACTTAGCGCCATGCGCCTGAAGCAGGGCGCTGCACAAAAGACCTTTTATTAACAGTCAACACAAAATAACAAAATATCTGAAGGCTATTTGTACACAACACCACAAAAAATGCCACTGAAAACAGACAAATGACGGATAGGCTAAACAATTTCAGCACATATTAAAACAAAAGAAGTCCCATCGCGATACGCTGTACGCCAGAATGACTTGGGCCGTGAGTCCACCTCGTACTGAAGCCTGATGGAAACAAATGAACTTCCTTCTTTCGACACGTCGTTCTGAAAGCCGGCCTGGGCGCAGGGCTGCGTGCCTCACCTTGCCCAGGACGAGAGCCGGGGAAAGGCCTCGGCCCTTTTCCAGGACTTCACGGACGAGCCAGGTCTCAACAACAGAGCTTAAAAAGTCAGAACAAAGACGGTCTGCCTCTGAATCAAAGCGATTTCCCACCATGTCAAAGACACGTCGGGTTCACGAAAACCCACGTAGAGTTCCCGTGTCATCAGGTTGGTAAATGCATTCATGGAAACCCAAATAGGATGTCAAAAAAGGTGAACTCCGCCTCCAGGGACTAGAGACTCCTGAGACTGCCAAAGCCAGAGAGCATTAACAGCCGACATCCCAGCATCTAACCTGCTCACCACAAAGACAGCATCAACCTTTTTAGATATTCATTCATCATCCTCAAACCAGGGTGTCTGCAGGTATCAGAGAGGTAAATGTAATACTTTTAGATGGGCTGTAATTGATCATTTGGCAGGTGAATGTGGGAATGAATTGAAGACATTTTAAGATTATTTTAAGGACACTTTGGGGCGACTACTTTTGTTGCTGCTCTCACAGCCAGAGACACACTGCTCTGCTTCTAGCTGCCCACTTTTAAAAACAGGCTGTGTGTAAGCATGTGTGTGTGTGTGCGTGTGTGCGTGCGTGTTTGTACGTGTAGGGGGACAGGAAATCAAAAATTCTTCGGCACCACCGCCTGCAGCTGGCGGCTGATTGGAAGCAGGCGAGGGCACCAGCTCCCCAGGTCGACCAAGCCCTCCCAAGGCATTGTGGGAAACGAGGAGGGTCCACGCACTCCCATGGGGAGTGGATGCCAGCGCCTGCCTCTCACCCGCTGCCTCTCACTAAAGGAGACGTAAATAAATGGAATAGTCTCCGGGACAAATTCAAACTCCGAGTGTTCAGTCCACACGGGTGTTTTTAAATCGCTCCCTCTGACGAATGTGTTTTCTATCTCATCAGAGACATTGCTTGATCTGTGTTTTTATGTATTTTGTGAACTTTTATTTTGCCCGATTTTATTTGAGTTGCACCTTGTAAAAGAGAATGTGCTCTCAATGGGACTTCCTGAAAAAATAAAGGTTACAAAAAAACAAATAAATATAAGTGATGATATGCAGTAAATCCACATGAAAGAATCTGTTTTACAACAAAACATGTTTATGTTTCATGTGACACAAAGTCATAAATGCTGCTACTTCAAATATAATCTCCCTCCGTGCCATCCTCCCTCTCCGGAGCAGACGGTCATCACCGCTGATCTCCTTGTTTTGTCCTGTAAACACCGTAAATAGTGCGTTGAAAAGGTTTCCAGTGAGGTTGTGACTTTCTTTACCGTATAAGGAATTAGCAGGAGGGAAGAGAGGAGGAGGTGGGGAGGGGGGTGAAGGAGGTGAAGGTCTCTCTTCAGGCTGCAGCTTGCTCTCCTGTTTTACTGTGTGTGTGTGTGTGTGTGTGTGTGGTTCTGTGCTTCTACACTTTGTATATTCAGTGCAAAGTGAGGACACAGTGAGGACAGGCAGCGGAATAGGAAGGTGAACCCTCAACCCTGACGCTGTCAACCACGTGCTTTTTGAACCAAGATCAGAGCAGGGGGACAGGGACGGGTGATATATTGTTAAAATATTGATATTGTCAAATGAGACTAGATATTACCTGGGATTTTACTTATATGTTGTCTTTAAGGAGCATTACAGGAAAGTAAAGACATGTTCTGAACTTCATAGACTGTCCTTGATATTTTGTGTGTAAATATCTTATGAAAGTGCCAATAATCATCCCCAAAATATTGATAGAGGAATTTGATTTTGTCAACTAAACATTGCATCTTATAGAGTCTTTTAGATCAAAAAGTTCTGTATGGTTACTAGTATCACCGTCTCTTTGAGTGTGTGTGTGTTCTGTGATTGGTTGACTAGCCCCCCCCCCCCCCCCCAGCCGTCCAGCCATTACATTTTATTATTTTTTACCCTCCTCCCACCTCCACAAGCGCCACATTTCTGTGGCGGACCCGCACTCATCTGGATCACGGGCAGCGTGCGGCCGCTTTGCATTCAGACAGCACCGTGGTCCACGACTCTCCCTAATAAACCAGTGATTAAATAAGACGCTGGATTCATTATATGGATGAATATGTCTAGGATGTAGTGGCACGTGCTCCAGTATCCTGTAGAAACGTAGCAGCGTCACTAAAGTCACTTCAAGAGAAGTCTGTACATTCAAGTCCCATCCTGGCAGCGGCCTTCTTGAAAAATTATAAAATAATTAAAATTCACCAACCATTTTATCAATTTAAAAGTAAGCGTGAGGCAACACAGGCTGAAAGACGAATTACCAAACAATACTTGTAGTTTATGTGCCTTGCTTAATGCCTATGGAGACATAGCCCAATACAAAACTGCAAAAAACTAAAATCCAAAACAAACACGGTGGACAAGAAAGAAAATCAATGTGATCGTCACTCCGTAGCATCGGCGAAAAAGTGAAATTGTTACGTCCCTAATTATCAGTTCATTATCATTACTTTTTCAAAGCCCTGTCCTCCAGCTGACCCCAAAAACAGCTGCTCAGAGTGAATCATTCACGGCAAGGGAACCATCACCAGAACTACACGTCTGGAACCACCCAAGAACAAAACACCACGAAATCATTCACTCACAAGGAGGACAGCAGCAGCGCTTGTGAACCCAGAAGACAACAAATCACAGCATCACTGAAGACAAATGACTTGGAACAAAGATCTGAATGTCACCGTATCAAAAGATCCCACTTGATTTTAAAATACAAACTGCAGTATGAGTAGTTGATGCAATACATGAGGCTTCAGGAGACCCGAGAGCACCGAGTGAGGGGGGAGGAGTCCAGATGAGAGATGGGGCGACGCGAGTGCAAAGAGCAGGAGCCAGAAACACAACACACCTATTTGACTTTTCTTCTCTAGGTTTTTAATATATTTCTTATTTAAATTTTGCTTTGATTTATTTTTTATTTTTTTTACAGTGATCGAGAATGAACACACTTCTCGCGTGTGTTTCCGTGACAATACCTAGTTTGGAGCCGACAGGCCGGTCGGGGATTCCTCCTGGTTAAAGATGTTGTGGTGTGTGAAACCCTGTCACCGATCAGTCACGTAGTGTGAAAACCACCAAGCTGTAAGATTCCCCGTCACAAGACAGAGAGTTGTGTAGTGTGAACAGTACAACCATCTGACCACTTTGAAGGTCGTGTCGCGTGCCCATGGCATTATTGCGAAGCAACAACAGAACATGTGTACTTCCTCAGTGGATCGCGATGGGGGATAACAAACTGTTCCCAATGTTCAAGAGCTGATAGTTCACAGTAAAAGGCTTGAAAAACGTTTGAATGATAAATAGTGAGGCTGACCCGACCGCCCCGAGGCTGAGTCTGCATGCAGACTCATGTGTGATTCACACCTGATTCATACCTCCTATGCAGGTCAGCAGATCAGATGACAAGAAAGATGCATGTAGAGCTGCATTGTGCACATGAATGTTTTAACACATTACAGACAGGAAAAAACAGTTTGCAGCCCAATCTGGTCTATATTTAGGGAATTACTGAGGAACGTATTTTTGGGGAGGAGGAGGAGGAGGATCTTTATTACTTACAAACTGCAAAATACTGTGAATCACAGTGATTAGTTGGGAGAGGACAATGGTGATAAACCTGAGAATTGTGATTAGTTGTTTACCAGCACTGTATTCAATACACAAAGAAACTATTTTGAATTCATATTTAATTTAGAGCTGCACAATATTGGGAAAACTTACATTGCAATACTTTATTTTCTGCAACATATATTGTGATGTGGAAAAAAAGGCATTTTCACCAGATGACTTGAATAGCTCTATTTGGAAAGAATGAATCTTTCTAGAATGATTGGGGTGATTTTGTAGAGGAGTGCATCTCCATAGAAAACATAAAAAATGATATCTTTATTCTTGGCACATTTAGGCCATAATCAGTAAACTGTCAACTGTGACAGGAAGGTTTCTTTTACTCTTCATTTATAAAAATAAATATTACTCTTTCTCATAAGGAATGATCAACAAAAACAATTACAAACCAAAACTATTTAAATAAATAATGGAAAAATATTAGTAAAGAATATGTTAAAATTTAGTGAAGCTTAGCCAGACTTTCAAGCATTTTCTACGATCAGCCACCCAACCCTACCAAGAACCCTCAAATCGGAGTAAATGATGTTATATCAGACGGACTTCTCTTGTAGATTAGTCATGGAAAATGAGAACCGTGGGAGTTTTCCATTTGTATTAAGCAGCAAAAAAGTTGGAGCATAACGTGTTTGAGTTAATTTGCTGTACTTGACAATGCACTTCCTGCGACGTGACTGCTGCGTATGCGTACATCGTGATGACGCTGCTGAAACGAGACATCGTGCAGCCCTAATTTAAGTCATTATTGACAGTGAGGAAGGCCGGAGTTCTCCATCTACTTCATGCTTCACGCTGCTACACGTGCCAACACTTAGTGCAAACAGTGTTTTCTTGTTGTGAGCTTATGAACAGTGTAAGAGCGGATGCCCCGCACGCTCCTAGCAACAAGTGGGCGGGGCATTCGCCAATCATGAGCAATAAAGGTTTCAAAAAGGCATTCGGACAGAGACATTTCACTTCACTGGAGCACAGAATTACAGATTTTGCCAGGGAATAATCTGTAGCTCCCTGATTTACTGCCTAGTTTTGTTATTTAGTCTAAATGTAACTTTGTATGCTAATAAAACCATCCAGGAGAGTTGGGCTTGACACTGACTACATTTAAAGGTTCTTAATCTGTGTTCTCAGTTTAACGTTCCAACCAGTTGAAAGGAGACTAATGGTATTTATATTAGTGAATATTAGTGTATTTTTTTGATGAACATGAATATCACAGTGAAACTCACTAATGCAAGTGTGGAATAGCAGTAGTGAGGTATAGCAGGTAGGTAAATGTAAGTTTAAAAAAAAAAAAAAACAGAGTTAAAGGGAGTAAGGTCCTTGTTTTTTATTTTGACCTCCTCGGATCGTCAGCAACATCCTTACACCTCTACCGTTAACTTATTGTACATTTCGAGGCTCAACACCGCGGTGCTGTCTGAACCAAGACGCCCATATTGTGATATGAGACGCATCATATCCCCAGAGTCTTCCAAATACACAGGGCTGAAAGCGACAGTGGGATCACACACACTGGGAGTGAAAGACTCATCCAAGCCCTGGCAGGCTGCAGCCATGGCAGGGTTGAAAGCCAGCAGAACTGAACGGCCTGTTGCGACACTCTGGTTCTGAAGCGGTTCCAACTGGAACCACAGGTCCGAGGGAGCGACCGCTCAGCAAACCGTTAAAAGGCGTCCTGTTCGAAATAATCTGTCATAAACTCTGCAGCCCCCAACAAACACCGATGCCAGACTGAAATTACAATTAGTGGAGTCGTTTTGAGTTAAACCTTGGGCTTCCTAATGAGGATTTATGAACGTGTGACTACAGAATGCTTTCTAGTGCCTCAGATGCAGAGAGAGAAGAGTTTTTTTTCATGAAGAGACTTTGTGCGAGGCCACCAAAATCCGATTAGACCCGATAAATATTCTCTGAACTGCTCAGCTGTTTGAGTCTAATACATAAAAATAAAAACATTTCATTGCCACAGAGCAGGGTGATCATTTTATGTGACCGGTTACCATCCAGAGGGTGTTTGTATTATGGCTGGGGATGATATGATATGTGTGATATCATATCATATATGTGATATGATACAATATTGTGATATAAGACTTGATATCATCTAGGATTTGGGCTTTTGTAATATGGTGATATAATTAAGAGTAGTCTTTTACAGTACTTTTACAGTAAAGTAATTACATTTTCTGAACTTTGTTGACTGCTCTTGCTGTCCTACTCAATGCCTCAATATCCAGATTACTAACGATTGGTTCTCAAATATTTATTATGCATAAATATCTTACGAAAGCATCAATACCAAGCCAGGCTAGACTTCACTCCCCACGTGCATCAATGAGCCTTGGGCCCCATGACCCTGTGGCCGGTTCAGCGGTCGTCCTTCCTTGGACACTTTTGGTAGTAACCACTGCAGAGCAGGAACAGCCACAAGACCTGTGCTTGTGGAGATGCTCTGACCCAGTCGTCCAGCATCACAATGTGCTCCTTGTCAAAGTGGCTCAGATCCTTACGCTGCTTCAACACGTCAACTTCAACAACTCACTCTTCACCTGCTGCCTCATCTATATATATAAAAAAAAAAATATATATATATATATATATATATATATATATATATATATAAACACTATATATATATATAAAAAACACTATATATATATATATATATATATATATATATATATATATATATATATATATATATATATAACACTATATGTTATATAACACTATATATATAATAATAATATATAACACTATATATATATAACACTATATATATATAATAACAATATATAACACTATATATATATATATACACATATATATAATAATAATAATATATAACACTATAAATCTAATAATATATAACACTATATATCTAATAATAATATATAACACTATACATCTAATACTAATATATAACACTATATATCTAATACTAATATATAACAGTATATATATATAATAATAATATATAACACTATATATCTAATAATAATATATGACACTATATACATATAATAATAATATATAACATTATATATAATAATATATAACACTATATATATTTAAAAGTATATATAAAACAATATTATATCCCACCCTTTGACAGGTGCCATTGGAACCAGATGATCAATGTTATTAATTTCACCTGTCAGTGGTTTTAATGTTATGGCAGATCGGTGTATATAACATTCACTTTAACCAGTAGCTTCTGTGGTAGCGTCTTTATTTAATATACTTGCATGGGACATTTTCAACTGCTTCGTATTTCAGCCACAAGTATGAGTGTGGAAAAAAGGAAACAGACCACAGAGGCTGCTGGTAAAAATGAGTGACTGAATGGGATTCATGGACTTCAACTCAACAGCCTCAACCGACCCTTTTGGTGTGTGTGATTTATCACAACCAGTCACATCATTTGATGTTGGGAACTCTTGTGTGTTGTAAAAATGGCCGACAGTGAACTACAGACACCAACATGTTGCAGTTGAAGTCACCAACTGACTGGCCGTATTGTCGGTCAAATTTCCACTGCAAATTATGAGTCTACCAACAGCGTCTACCTACGTCTTTCCAGACTCTACATTTTATAGATGCCTTCACAACAGAAGACGTCAGAAGCAGGGGAGACCATTTTCTAGACCTCCTTCTGATAAGAAGCATGGGGAAACGTGGCTTTCTGCTTTTCAGCAGAAGCCTTCAGCAAGGGAAGGAAAACCAACCATGGAACCCCCCCGGGACGACTGGCATTTGTGACTTTTTTATATCAGGTAAGTTGATAGACATGTACCCTGTTTCTTTAAAGGGAATCTATAGTGCTCCTTTTTCCACAAGTTAATACTAGTCTCTGAGGTCTCAAAAGCATGTTTTTGAATTTTCTTTGCTGAAAATACCACTCAGATTATGCATTCTAGCCATTCTAATATGCCCCTATAGCCCTCCTGTTCTCGAGGGACTGTTTATATGTGTGTTCCTTTAAATGGAAATTACCTTCAAGGCGCCTAATTCTGAGCCAATGGGATTTGAGCACAAGCTCCAGGTTCTGTGAGCCAATGGCCTTTGAGCTGTACCTCCTGGTTCCATTGTATTTTGTTTATAAACCTTCACTGGTTTCACCTTATCAGTCCACTTAAATCTGTTTCTGAACAAATTTGAGGAGAGAAAAACAATGCAGTTGCTGAATCTCCATCATATGAGATCTACAAAGCCAAGGGGCAAGTTTACCCCGACTTTCATTGCTGTTCTCCAAGCTTGTGGGGGGACACCGCACTGGGATGCACCGGGACACCGCACGCAGGGATTTTTTGTTTCATGTTTATGTCAGAAAATAAAATTAAATAAATATGTCTACAATAAAAACACACTACTTTTATTTGTTTTATTTGGAGAAACTTATAGCGGATCGCACGCTGCAGCCATCAGTCTATCTACCACATACTTATATTTTAATTTTTTGAAAAGAAAAAACAGCAGAATTTTTTTTAATACTTACATTTCTATCTATCCATCTATCTATCTATCTGCAGTTTCTTCATGGACAGTTGGAATGAATTCCTCCTCCTTTTAAAAGATTTGTGCTGGTCTATGCAGCCAACAGAGCAGTTCCCCTGCTTAGCTCTTAGCTTCGATGCTAGCGGGCCCGGTGGCGCTCCAGCCGTGGGTGGAGTTACTCAGATGGTGGGCGATTTGAATTCTACTGCAGCCTATGATGACATAGATAAATGCTGAAAATCTTAATGCCTTTTTTCACCACGTTTTCTGAAACAGACTTCACCAAAAACTGACTGGATTGCCTTATTTCCCAGTCTGTGTGTTAATAGCCCCATCAGAGACACAAATGTATGTGTACAAGCACTGAGAAGGTGAGTTTCATCCATAATGGATGCCCTTTAAGTAGGGCTGGGTGTCGATAAAATATTGATATTGTGAGATTAGATAGACGAGTATTGTTTTTCTCTGATCAGTGCTGCCTAGCCCTACCTACCTTAAAGGTCAGGAAAGTGACACATTTCATACACAAGGGCAATTCAAACTGCTTTACATAAGACAAAAGCCATTACAGAGAGGAAAGGAGGATAAAAAGCACAGAAATAAAAGTCTAAAAACAACTATAAAGCCACAGGGATAAAAGGTTAAAGTGCAATTTAAAACAGGCCTACAGGCTTCAACATGGCACTTAAATACAATGCACTTGGCTGGAACAGCGTTCCACAGGGGTACAACCTGAGAAGCACAGCGCTCGCAGACAGTCTGACATCTGTGACTCCTCCAGCCGCATCATTATCAGTCCAGACTCCCTGCAGCTGCTCCAAACAGGAACACAAACAAACAGCTCCACTCAAGGTTTCCTGAGGCGGGAGCTAAGAAAGCAGGACGCTTGAGACGCTTCTGTCCGTCAAAATAAACAACCTGTTTATTAAATTGCATGAGACCCTTTCAAAGTAAAAGCCAGTCCTGTTGTTGGGTACTAGTGAACAATGTCAGCTCTAACACACCACCAGCATCATTGTGCAGATGGTAACTAAAAGTTCCTCTCTCCAGCCTCAGAAAGTCCGACTGCCCCCAGGATTCTAATCAGATCGTGGTGTGTTTAGGGGCTTTTAGAGCGTCCGAGGCTCAGCCAATAAACAGTCCTTAACAACAACAAGCTGAGATCCACTGGTTGAAATGTAAGCCACTGTCAATCAGCGTTTGGGAATTTCACAGTTGTTTTGTGATTGTTACTGTTGTGTTTGATTGGGAAGCGATTTCTCAAAAGTTGCAAAGCAATTTGCCAACTTTTGAAGGTTTTTCTGCAGTAAAATTGTGGGAATTGGCTAAAATTGCATGTCAAAGTATATTAAACTTTTTTGTTTTTTCAAATTGGTAGGTTTAGCAATTAGACATTTTGTTTTTTTTGCTCTATAAATACAGTTTATTATGATTATGATGATTACTTGTAAGATAGAGTGCAGACTTTTAGGACCGCTCCCCTTCACTTTTACTTACAGCATTATGTGTCAAGAAGACCACAGTCTGGGCCCAGAATAGAAGCTTAAACAGTACCACCCTGAACCGCTGATCTTTTGTTCTGTTTTGCAAAAGAAAATGTATTTTTTTTTTTATATAATATTTTTTAGAAGGGCGTGTGCAATTTTACAAAGTAAAAATGAAAAAGTAAAAAAAAAAAAAACTAAAAACACCAGAGCATAGCAGTGCTCTCAGCGTGGCACTGGGGAATGTTCCTCCTTACATTGTGGAAACATTAATTGCATGCTGACAAGTCCCGACACAGACTCTCATTGAGTGAGAGCAGTTTCATCTATAGGCTTCTGTTTCCAAACACTCCGGAGAGATAGCCAACGCTACTTTCTTTCCACCCATAAAAACACAGCTCTATACACTGGGTTCCATGATGCACACAACCTAACTTAACTCACACACCTCACTGAGATGGAGCCAAAACAACTGAAATACTGCCTCAGATACAGAGAGAGCTTTTTTTTTTTTTTATATTGGAAACACAGAGTTAAAGGTCATATACTGTTTCGAGATATATCTCCACCTAGCTCTAAAAAACAAAATGGTCTTGGCTTAAGGAAAAATTGCATCCATTTGGTATATATGGTACTGCACAAAGTTTCAGTTTTATTATTGCACTGAAAAGAATATTACATCTCAGTTATTGGATCAATTTGAAAATATTGCTTTAAACTGTGAAAACTATATTTATTTTAGTTTTTCTCAATTTAAAAATACAAAAATCTCTCAATTTTAAGTTGAGAAAGCCTAAAATAAATTTGTGATTTTTTGTTTTTTAAAGATGGTTCATTTTTTCAGTGTGGCTGTTACAGACACTGATACCTAATTTAAAAACATCTGTTTTATTTTGAGTTACAACACAAAATCTCAAGACTGCAATTTGTTAGATACCCTTAAATAAGAGAGATTGTGTACTGGAGCAGCTTGGCAGCACGGTGGCATCCATTATTCCGTGTAACTCATTCTGCAGACAAAGAGGAGGGTGGGGATTACGAGGAACCAATCAAATGGCATGAAAAGTTATGTGAAAAAAAAAAAAAAGATACCACATGCAGCCAATACAAGCTTTTAAACTGGGCCAACTATGTGGGTATATAAAGCAGTTGGACGCCTGTTTGAACACTTTATATCACAGCACAGCAGCAAGGCCCAGGTCGAACCGAACCCTGAACGACCAAGGGCTCTCCGTCCCATTGATCCTTATTTATTATCCCCCACCGCCGCTCGTCTGGTGGATCCTGTTGTCGTTGGACGACAACTTGCACAGGACAGCGTGGAGAGCGTCATAAAGGGAGGAGTACACACAACGACAGGATAAAGAAGTTCATCCTGGGTGTTTATAAGAGGCTGAACAATGGGAGTGATGCAGCTCCGAGTCTAAAATGTGCTTATGAAAATAGAAAAGGATTGAAAGTTCTAATCCGTGAGGTTATTTAGTTAAAATATGCCATATTTCAGACTTTAGTTGGCTGGCACTCCATAAGAAACAGCCATTCAATGTATTTGTGTTATGCATCTACTCATCTAGGTGCGGTTTCCATTGTTAGTGGCGGGGTCCACTTCCTGGCAAGAATGTAAAGATCGGGCACACGCAAGAAGTGAAAGGCACTCCACTTGGAGAATAACTCTGTCCTAGATGCAATGGAACAAATCCTCTGTGTTGTATGTCCAGCATGCTGACAGCACAGGTTTAATTAAAAAATAAAATAAAAAAAATAAAATAAAAAAGTGAAAGGCAGTCACAGTGAATTTGATGGAGCGGTTTAGCTGGTTGTGGTCAGTAAACTGTGGATACACTGTAAAGTGACCAAGAAAAAAAAGTAGAAGTGTAATAGTGGCAACGTAGTGTAATTTCATTTAAATATTGACTTAATGTCAATAATACAGTCAATTTTCAAACAGAAGCCATTCATCTGCCATGTTCTTAAAACAGCAAAAAACTGCTCCATATGCGTATTCTGAGAACATTTTCAGTAGTGGTCATGGTAGCTTGTGTTTTATACAAATACCTACAAATTATCCCTTTTTTCCCCCCAATAGAAATGTATATATATTTATAACTATTTTTGTATTAAAACTCAGCCACAGAATGTTTCAATGCTTAATACTACAGGTGCAACTGGGCCAACACCATAGAAGCATCCGATTTCAACACCCAGTCCCGAGGGTAGATGAATAGATGGAGCATTTCAGCTAAACTAAGGCTAAGGCTAAAATCTAGAATAATAAGTGGACAGCACTAAGTCAGCAAAAATCACTTCAAAATGAGATGCAGTCACCAAATGAAAACAGCGCTTTTACAAACTGTTCACAACCACAGAGCTGCAGAAGGAATAACAGCCCACGCGGACTGGCACGACTTAAAAGTCAGATAAGTTGTAAATGAAACTTGATATACTTCTGCGATAATAACATAATAGATATTATTAAGTCTATTATTGTGCTGGTCACAAATCGAGGCTTACAGCTCTGGACGTTGTGGTAGAAAAGCTTTGTACTACCATGCAAACAGATTAGTGCGGTGAGTTACTTTGACCTCCTGAGGAGCATTTTACTAGAAACTAGAGTTTCATGTAGAGATTTATTTGACTGCCTTGCATTAACTGTGTATCATATATATATATATATATATATATATATATATATATATATATATATATATATATATATATATATATATGCGACCATTTTTGGAGACAGTGCTACAACATTTTAGAACTAGGAGCACAAACGCAACTTGTAAATGTGCTGTTTCGTTTTGGTTTTTTTAAATCATCATGGTATATCATATGAAAAACTAGGAGGGAGCAAGAATCGCTGTGTGTTTTGCGTGTTTTTGCACGTTAATAGGCTTGTGCAAAATCTCAATTGTCCAGCCGCTGCCTCCAGCCGCTGCGTCCCGGGAGCAGCGACCCAGACTGAGGGATAGGACGGCTCCTTTGTCCGGTATAATTACACAATTTTTTATTTTTATTTTTTATTTTTTGCTCTGCCACTCTTTATCTTTTGTTCTGAGATTTTAGAAAGTGGCCTCAAAAAATGGAAAAATTTAAAATAAAGGCCCAATTAATAGGGATTAGGGTTGTCGCAGTTTTCGGTGTTACAAGGTGTTGGGCCGTACACCGATAACATTACTTGCCCACCCCCCCATCTGCGTTTTTTATTTTTATAGAAATAAAACTTGTTCAGTTAACTTTCACGTATCAGTGCCGATGTTCATCAAATGAAAACATTTCAAATTTTTTTAAGTAATAGGCGTGTTATCAATACTTGGACGCTACAGAAGTGAAAGTGTTTGTGCACACAGCCGAGTGGCAGCACAGTCTGCTGATGACGGAGGAGAGAAGGCAGTAGGAGACCTCCGTCAGGTCAGATCTGTCTCCCTCCAACTGTAATAAGCGGCGTGCGGGACACTCCATGACTCCCCCCACCCATTTTAAAATGTCCGGTCTTACTAGAAACACCGGTGTTGTCCTGAGGTTATTAACCGGTGGAAAAAATTCCTCACTGTGGCATCCCTAATAGGGATGCGCCACTTTATCGGCCCGACTTCGGTAACGGCCGATATTCGCCATGTTGGGGGTCATCGGACTATCGGCAAATAAGATGACATTCACCGATGGCAGCGGCCGATGTTGATCCACTGTTTCCCCACACATAGACTTTGTTTGGGCGGGCGGCCATGGTATATTAACGGCCGCCAAAGAATATTTGGCGGCCCATTTTTCAGCATTACTTGGTTTTATTTTGTTTTGCCATCAGCAATCGATTTTAGAATACGGGGACATGGCTCTCTGGAGCGCTCCAAGCAGGAAGTGATGCTGCATTCACGGTTACCCGGAAAACATCGGTATTGGCTATCGGCCAAATTATTACATTATATTACTGTTATTTTAAACATCCGAATCGGCCCGGAATTTCACAGTCGATGCATCCCTACTTATTTAGCAATTGTTTTCAACACAATATAACAGATCTGAAATAGGCTCAGAGGGAACCCTGCTTGGGATGCACCAAGTTCTATTAAAGTTTGGTTTTCTTCTGGACCGTCGTTGCTCCTTTTGCTGACCCTCGCTAGAACCCTCCATGGTGCAGGCGCCCCAAACCCAAAGCTCCAGCACAACAAGTCACACAGTGACTCACTGACATGTGGTAGAGGAAACCTGCCGGCTGCGGCTAAAAACAACTCTGCTGCAGAATGAAGTTGGTTTGAAAAGCAGCGTGACAGCAGTCTGAGCTGATTGCAAACTGTCAGTGAATGGGATGAATGGAAGCAAAGGGATTTATTTCCTGATCAATAGGAGAGATTTGGACCATTGGCTTTTATTATTATTATTGTTTTTGTTCACGAAAAATGTAAAAATTAGATTTGTATTTAGGGCAGTTCCGACAAGCTGTCATTCAGGTATGATCCAAATCCAAATCGGTCCAGTTTTGCAGAAGAAGTTATTAGAAAATGTTGCATTTCCCATCCCTACAACAGTCACGTGATAGCACTGCAGACCTTTGATTGGTCACAGACAAGAGTGTCATGGCGTCGCTTGTCATGTGTAATCACTCCGCGCAAAACGGCGGCGTGCAATGGCTGCGCAACTGTAGACCTGGCATTTGTAAACACCCTAGATATTTAATCTGCCCACTGGATTATTAGATTGACATACTATTAGATGACAGACTGTACAAACACAGAAGCACAGAAGTGCAGAGATCACCGCCGACAAAGACAAGGTAGGTGTTGCTTTAGTAACGGGCATCATCTTCAATGTGACATCATCTTTTTACTTTATAACTATTTCAATGGGCACCAGGGTGAGTTATAAAAAACAAAAACCCAATAACCCAATCACCTTCAGAATTTATAGAAATTCCAACGATTTTATACTATTGCCCTGAATTGTAATTAGTTGTAACAATTACCATCAGAAATTACACAGTGCAAGGAACATGTATGTGTGTCTGTGTTCTGAAATTGTTTCTGTTTTTGTTATTTTTGTGTTTTTGGGTTCCAGGTGCCTCAATGAAGCTGAAATTCCAAGGCAGGAAAGAAGCGATGGGCAGAACGTTCTGCTTTAGACGTCAGTCACTATCCACTTAAAATAAATAAATAAATAAATAAATAAATAAATAAAAAGCCTAGATTACTTTCTGAAACCTCTGAACAAAACTCTGTAAATTCTGGAATAAACTCTCTGTTGGGGGCAGTGGCTCAGGAGGTAGAGCGGGTCGTCTAGTAATCGGAAGATTAGATACATCGGTTACGAGGATATAAGATGTACATGTACTCTGTGCAATGACAATTAGTTAAATCTAATCTAAAAACAGTGACTGCAAAAAACTCAATTCAGATGAAGTGCCTTGAGATATACCTGTTGATTCCTAAAGCGACACTATGTCACTGTTTTACTTTAAAATAAAAGCTTCCGAATCATTTTGATGGTACACTGACTTGTAATATGGAGAATGGCAGCTCTTCAGTCCCTACCACCCCCCTGAATGCCTGTTCTTGCATTATGTATGTCTTACTTTTGTGTTCGAGTTCAAAACCACGGGAAAAGTGAGTTACACTTCACAGCACTGCATCACTTGATGTTGTGCTCAGGGTTTCCATAAGCCAGCAATTACAGTTTTTTGCCTGGTAAAATGTATTTTAAAAAACCATAAACTATAAGAAATATCGATATAAATAAATAAAAGAAGAAGAACCAGGACGTCTCAGACATCTGGTAGTTCAAGTTTGACCCATATCGTTACATTTGGAGCAGGAATTAGTGAAAAACCGATACAATTTTACCGGGCTAAAACTTCCGCTCGGGTGGTGGAGCGAGATGAGCTTGTGGAGTAAGACGCTTTGTGACATCATCATCCAATTCATTATATATGTGCAGGTTGTGGCTTCAGATGCCCATTCGCATCGTGCGAGCTTGCGTGGTGTGTATTCCATCGCTCTGTAGTGGTTATAAACTGAGCGTATGTAGGTGTCTGTGCATCGCCTTACCTGCTTGATGCCGGCGGGGCTTTTCCTTTGATATTTTATAATTTTGCCCTTTTTGTAAATATAAAGGCCTTCTGTTCCATCTCACTCAGTGCCGTGTCCCTCCTTATTTTGAGTCATTCGAGCCAGTCACAACATACAAACTGTCGGAGTCCAAAACAGTCCAAAACATATTCCATGTTTGTGTCCTCACACATGGAGGACACAAACACACCTGACACCACCCTCCTGGTCTTAGGAGGGTGGTGCCACCCCACAGAAACAGAGCGTCCTGGAACAGAGGCATGTAGAATGGCTGGAATGCATAATCAGAGTGGTATTTTCAGCAAAAAAAACTTGCAAAACATGTTTTGGGGACCTCAGAGACCTATATTAACCTGTTGAAAAGGAGCATAATAGGTCCCCTTTAAACATTATAAGTGTCCCAATAATAAGTGTTTGTGGGTCTCTCTTGGAAAAAAAGTTTAAATGTCAACGTTATCACCTGTTTAAACAAAGCTATATCTTCATAGGTGTAAGACTACAGAGAGTGCATTAAATACGTTGATTGCCATCTGTATAAAAGGGCATTTGGATCTGTTTTTCCCTGTTTTCTCTGATATGGGAGGGCTTCTGGGTATAATGGGTTCACAGTCCAGTTGGATGAACTAGGTCTGACGCGGCAGTGGACTCTGAGAACCCTGGAACTCAGTGCGCCCCCTCCACAGCGTCTTGGTGTTTGGACGCTGGTATCTGAAGCACTCGCTGTGCCCCGTCCTTGAGATAACAAAGCAACAGCACAAAAGCCATAAATACCAGACATAACTTCCATGTGAGTCCCAGCGCTCAACCACACCTTTCAAAGAGTCACAGCATGCCCCCCCCCCCCCCCCCCCCCCCCCCCAAAAAAAAAAAATCACACCCAACATTTCCTACAACGCAAAGAAAAACAAACATGTTTTAAGCTACTGAGCTCGGGATCCCGGTCAGAACTTGGATTGATGCTGTGGAGATGCCGAGTATCTGCAGTTTACTACCCTCATACACTGCAGTGCAATCCACCCTACTATGTTTTGCATGATAGTAATGGTATAAGAACCATATAAGTACTATGTACTTTATCTTTTATCAACGCTTCATTATTTTTATTGCCAAGTTATATTTTATAATGACTTAAATTCAATTTTTATTACAGCTTTTTTCCATTGTATGCACATTATGTGCTTTTGCTTTTTGTATAGAATGTCAATATATCAATATAGAATCGTACATTCGGGAGCCATCTCATCGATATGGGACTGAGTCGATGTTGAATCAGCCGTAATATTTTCTTGAGCAACTGTTGGCACAATGATCAGTTCCTCCAGTCTGAAAATCACATTCTTATTTTATCTGATCCAACCTACACTCTGCAGCGCAGCATAGCATCGGCCTTGCACTGAAATGCAGAGAAACCTTCACCCTGAGCTGCCTCGTCGTGTGTCACGGCGCGCTCTGGAAGAGCCAGCGGGCAGCGTCTCTGTCATTGGCGTCGGTTTACTCTGTCAGCTCGCCCTGCTGCTGTTGATATGAATGGATCCTAACACGCAGTCAGATAAACGCCCTAGTGAAGCTGTGCTTGTCCACACTTCCCCCATACAACTGCAGGTGGAGGAATAGACTGATACCGACACTATCGGGGACACTATCAACAGACGCTGTGGAGTTTCTCTAGATTTAAAACCAAACCACTGTGAGAATAATTTGTGAAATGCTCTATTAAAACATTTCACAAAAAAATAAAAATAAAACCAGTACTAAAGTTATTTATTTTAGTGTACAACAGGTATCAACAGTATTTTTCACACATAAATAATAATAGTAAAATAAAAGCTCAGTCAGATCAATGTGTGGTGCCTTACTTTGTGAACCTGACGTGACAGTGGGTGCGCTCCTTTTCAGACAGGGCACCTCCCAGCGAGGGAGGAGCTTAGGATATCTCTACATGGAGGGGAAACATTTACCAGCGGCAGGAGACGGCAACTTAAACAAACAACACAACATAAAACCATAAAGCTTGACAAAAAAAAGAACAGTTCAAAGGAATCTTTCAAGAGAAGTTGGTATAAAGAGCGACACGGCCATCTCAGGGGTTATTGTCCCACTGGACACCTTGATTGATTGCACTCTTTACTAAAACATTTCTATGTAGTTTTATCTCCTGTTTCTTTTGAAAAGGCTGCGTAGCTGCGATCAGTTGAATAAAAAAATAAATAAAAACTCTCACGCAAAAATAGAGGAATGGTGCGTGGCTCCAGGATCTGTTCCATTGATATTTTATCTCTTTGGTCTCCATTACCATGTCGAGTTCATGAAAAATACAAAAAACAGTAATCCACAAAAACTTGTGATCACGTCGAGTCCACCTGAATGTGCAAGTAAGCCGTGCAATGGTAATTACTCACAGAAATACCATATATTGAAAATGTAATTCATGAAAGAAGTCACCACGAAAAAAGTTTACTTGCAGCTCCAGAGCAACGGCTCCGAATTGTTTTATTTTAGTCCCAAGAGTTAAAAAAGTTGATGAAATATCTCTGAGGGACATGCAGTGTTCAGTCTGTTTGAATGGAACCGTGTTCCACACGGAGTGATTTCCTTCCACAGAGACACCGTGAGGGAGGACTCTCTAGACTACAGGAAGTAGACAGGGACCTGACAGGAAGTAGAGAGGGACCTGACAGGAAGTAGACAGGGACCTGACAGGAAGTAGAGAGGGACCTGACAGGAAGTAGACAGGGACCTTCTCATTTTTAGGATAAAGTAATAACCCACAACAAGTGTATCAGCTTGTACTAGTACTAATGGACCCTGTGTATTTCTGCCTGCAGTTATATTTATTATTATTATTATTATTATTATTATTATTATTATTATTATAATTGTGTTTTATTTTGTTATTAAGAGTCAAACATATTTTATTTCTAATCAACACAGAGGTTTCAGTCACATGCCCCGATCGTATGCATACCTTAAGCACCTAGATTAAGTTAGCCTGGGGGATTCAGGAGAGTTGTCAAGGCACTGATTTAATTGTAACATAACAGTGCGTAGCTTTAAATACATATACATTTTATTTACCATAATTATGTATCATGATGTACTTTTTTTTTTTCCCATTTTCATCTTAATGCTGTGAAACATAGCATGACAGGGAAGAAAGGGTCCATACTGGTTTCAACCTTACTTCCCTGCATGCATGAATTCATATCATTGCCATTATTTTATTATCACAGTGTTTCCCATACATTGACGTTTTTGTGGCATCCTGCCACAATATCAACATTAAACACCACGTATTGATTTAAAAAATATATTTTACTATCGGGTACAAATGGGTACAAACTTACTTCACAGCAGAGCTGCGGCCAGCGCATTGATTCGCTCAGCCCTGCTCTCGCACTCTCTCTCCCACAAACACATTGATTACGGACCCGTCCCTCGTCTCCATGCACACTCTGAATCAAAACATGATCATGCACGGATGTTTTATGAATAGCCCCAGACCTAAAATAGCCCCAATCTAAATTCCTTTTTTTTTTACAAAAATAAGAATAATAAAAAAAATAGCCCCGGATCCATTCGTCTGTCATTCCGACTTACATTAAAGCCCTTGAAAAGAATATCATATCGTTGGGTGTCCTCTGAGGGGAGCAATTGGGGCACAATTTGTCTCCCTCTCCATGCGTAATGGAGACATTGGAGAGGGAACGATCGCGTGCGATAGTGTGTCCCATTCCCCTAAATAAAGCAAATAAAAACATTGTGTTTTTATTTTAGATGTATTTTATTCAATTTCCTTATTGAACAAAACAAAAAAAGCACTGTGCGTAACAGGGCCACTCTCTCAGCCACCCTCCCTCCCCCCGGTCAGCTACCACCACAAATAGAATCTAATTCTGTGAGAAACACTGTATCATCATCATCATCATCATCATTATATGATAACATCACCATATCATCAGATCCCGGGTCTGTCCTGTTGAATCCACCTCATTGCAGTGTGCTGCTGCTCTCAGATCTGAGTAGAGAGCGAGCCGTCCTCCGGAAATGCTTCCCGCAGCTGCTAAGAGTATCATTTCCCACCTTGAGGCCAAGCAAAAGACAAATGGCAGCCAAGTCACGTGACCCCCGGCCACTGAGATGCCATTGGCTCGTGTTGCAGGCCTCTCCAAACACTCTGCTGCTGCTCGCCGGGCACCAAACTTCTGACCCACATCGTGGTAATTGACTGGTAATTGGGTCCAGGCGGTAACTGGATATTATGGTTTAGCGTGGGATAGAAGTGTCGTATGGCGATGACATTAAGACATCCTCATATTCGGAAACACCATTTTAATCGTCCAAATGATGATGACGAGATATGACCTCAAATTGGCCAAAATATAACGCCTGAAACATTTTAAATGACAACTTATACTCTACCATAAAGTAAAAATACCAAAAAACGTCTGTTCTCTGGATGTAATGATGTCTCACGACATGAAATTTCACGATACAAAAACATTCTCATATGGATTGAGGAGATGAAACATCGATTACCATATCATCTACATGTACTAATTTTTCGTTTACATACTTAAAACACCAGCGGGCAGAATCACCAATCCAACTTAGCTTGATTGACATTGACGCTATAGATACAGAAACTGAAACCAATATGTTGACGCTGACGTTCACACAGAACAGTTTAGAACAATGCAAAATCGATGCAGTAAGTTTTAAACAGATGAATAGCTGTCAAACTAACCAAAGGCCAAACAACTGGCGAATGCATATGCAGCTCTGGTTCCTGCAAAGAGTCAACGAGCAAAAGATGGAACAGTGACAATAAATCCTTCTGCACAGCCCTTCATGAGCACCAAATGTTACGCTTTGACAACATGGGCACAGGAGTTTGAACTGTGTGAACACTGCGGATTGTTTGTCAGCAACCAAAGATTTCTCCCATGAGGGCAAACAAACCTTGAAGCAACCCGAGAGGTTTCACTCTGTATAACAATAAACTCTGCATCATGAGGCGGTTAAAATGGGTCCACAACATTGTCTGGAACATGCCAAATTCAGCCACCTTGGTGGGCTTCAGTAAGCAATTGGGGCTAGAAGGTTACTAGGTTTAGGTAACTCAGTCTTCTCAGATTGGGCTCCCAGAGACTAAATCTCATCAAATGTGGTTTGTAGCCTAATGCAGATTCAATTGAGTGTCCTTGATGTGAAAAGGGTTGAAAATCACATCATTGATATTGTTATATGAGACTAGATATCTGGGATGTCTGGGATTTGGGTTAACCTAAATGGTAATATAGTTAAATTGTTGTCTTTAAGCCTGCATTACAGTCAAGTAATGCGGTTTTATGAACTTCATACTTTGTTTTAGTTAATCAATGTTCAAAACATCCACATTACTAATGATTGGTTCTCACATATTTCTTCTCTGTAAATATCTCATGAAAGCACCAATAGTCATCGATAGTTAGTCATCGCGTCAGAATTATCGTCATTGTGGTATTCTTAAAAAAAAAATCTTGATATTTGATTTTGTCAATATTGCCAAGTCCAAGTGTGCACTCAGCTACCCCCACCACCCAAAGTCCAGTCCTGTAAAGTAAAGAGGATTTTCCAGGGATCAGTGACCAGGAACAAGAAAACTATCGCAAACAGGCCAAACAAAGGGAGAAAGTAACCCCCTCTCCGTCTCTCTCTGCTTCACTGCAAGACTGTGGCCTGCTTCCACCTTAACAAGCACTTACCCAGAATGCACTGCTTTCCATACTAGTTCTGTGGGTACTTATGGAAACTTCTTCCCCGTCATAAAAAGGGGAAATGCTTTGTGCACTGTGGAAGGTTCCACGGGCTGCAGTGTTGTGCAATCGGCGCTCAGGAAAATAAAAACACAAGACTCCCGCTCCGAGCTTCATGGGAAACAAGGCGGCTTCCTCCTGCTCGCTGGGTCGTGTTGGAGATGCAGCAGGGACACAAATCATCAACAAATGTGGAGGCTAATTCACCAAACCACTACTACTGCAGGAATTTGAGAGAGAAAGAGAGCGAGACAGGGTGGGAGGACAGGAGAAGAAGGCGGAGAGATGGTCCAACGCAGTCAGTTGCCCTTGGCAAAGCTACACTGAACCACAACAAACAAAAGAGTTTGTCCTGTGGACCGACCGTCCACCCCGCCCAACCATGTGTTTTAGGAGGTGGAGGCGGGGGGGGCTGATAGGACCACAGATCAAAGAACACCCCCTCTTGGTATAGGAGTACACAGAGCTACAGGATCTACCACGAAGGACTGGAAGGTCCCCGAAAACAGCCCAGAACAGCGTCTGCCGTGCAGATCGAAGCTGGAACTGTGGTGGGATCCAGAGACTGAGCGCTGTGTTCGCGCCGCGGAGATAAGGCTGCGGTCCGCCAGCACCCCCACACCCCTCCACCTCCACCCCACAGGAAAAACAAGCAGCTGGCAGGTTTTATGCGGTCGGCTCACTCAGACCAGAGAAATGCATCGATTTTGCAGAAGCGCAGGATACAACGATTGCCTCAAAGTAAAGTCCGAGGCAGAGTTCAGCCGGAGGACGTCTCTGCAGCTTTAGCAGCGAGTCATAGTGAACGTGGGGGTGACGGGAAAAGGTAAAGAAAAAAAGTGACTGAACAGGCAGAATAAACTGGGGTTTGGCAATAATATTCTCTATAAGCCTCAATTCTACATGAGGATAGGGCCCATAGGGCAGGGCTGTTCAACTGCATTCTGGTCATGGCAAGATTTTCAACCTGTTACGTCCTTAGAGGCCTGACAAATTCAACAAGCAATTTTCATTGTTGAGGAGGGTGTAGCTACACCAGCAAAACAAAGAAAAAGAACGCATACTGCTTCTGCAGGGTCACATGGTTGTTGTTTGCTGGTATTTTTTGCACTACAGGTATTTCTGGAATGAACACAACTACAGTGTATTGCTTACCTTCAAATGGATTCACAGGGCCAGCATGCATTAATAAGTGGGCCACATTTGACCCCTGGGCAATCAGTCGAACAGGCCTGCTATAGGCACTATTTGGCAGAAGTGGAAGTTCCAGGTTCAGAAAGTCCCCCCCAGTATTTCTAGTCAACAATGTGGATCTTCTAATTAGCAACACAAATCCAGGGGTCCAACTAATGAGGGAAATCAGCTGGTTCAGTGCAGTACTGGAGCTAAAACACATTTTTTTAACTACAGAAGCTAAAGTTACTTGTCAATATAAGTTCTGCTTATCTGACTTGTAATTCATAAGTATGCAAAGTAAAGCTGGCATAAAAAGAACAACATTACCTCAGCTTAAAGGACCTGCACTGCCGTCACTACATGTAAAATTTTATTTATAACATAAGCCACATATTTACTCAAATCTAGACCACTTTGTGACATTATCTGAAGTGTTCACATTTTCTACATATTGATTAAAATTGTTATCTGCATTTGCCTAAAAAATTAAGATTATTCTCCTGCCAGCCAAAACTCAGGCAGGTGTTAAGTGAAAACTTAAGCTTGAAATGCAGAATTTCAAAGTTACTATTTTTGCAGGCGTATACAAATTTGGACCAACCGCTTCCTTCCGGTTTTGTTGTGATCGGTTGCGTTCGAAAGTGTCAAGTCAAGTCTGAATTACCGCGGAGGGAAGCGACTTCAAGTCCCACCCAGTGTTTTTCCACACAAGTTCAACATGAATAGCAGTGAACGCCGGATAATGAGGCGTGTAGTAATGAGGCTAATCTACTACAGCCCAGAGTGTATACACCTCTTCACAGGAGGTTTATTAAGGACAGGGGAACTCTCCAATAATAGAGCAAGTCAAACTACACCGGTGTTGTCCTTTAACTTAAACGCAGATAATCTCTCGCAGATAAGGCAGCATTTACAGAGAGTCTAGAGCGGGCTCAATTGTTGACAGAGAGCGCTCTGGTTCTCCGCAGTAAGACCTGGGCATGCGCAGATCTTTGCATTAAAATTGTACTTTTGTTGTTGCATTGCGGCTTCGCTGCTTCTCAGCTTTATCTGACATGAGATCTGGCTGACGAAACAAAGGCAGCGTTTCAAGCCTTTTCATGTCGTTTTCCTTTGAAGATCAAAGTTTCCGAAATAACTGCAGCTAAATATATGAGTTTCAGAAGCGCCGGCCCTCGTGTTGAGTGATGTTCACAGGAAGTTAACCACCGCCGGTGGCACGTTTCCTCTTTCTGGTTTGACTGAGGAGGGTCAAGCTGGATATACTGAATGAAGGCCGCAAACAGTCCAGGCCTTCAATGGGACATTGTCTGGAGACCGCTGGCAGAGCTTGCCAGTAACATTCTTCCCAGCTATAAAATTCACCAACGATACAAATCAGAGCCATGATTTGGCAGTGATTCCCAAATGAGAATCACTGCCTATTCTTAGTATTCTTTAAAATTTCAATTTATGTAGTCTGTTTTTCTTATATCATAAGTCAAAAGGATTGAATATTGATTGAAATTTCATATTTCTCTTGTCCAGGTTGCTGCCACAATGTTGGGAAAAGCCTCAGTATTGGCACTTCATTTGACGGAAAAAAAACCCAGCATGCAAGCATTTTTTGCATTCAAACGAGCCTCCATTTTAGCTTCAGGGCAGTAGCTCCCTACAGTTTCACACTATGCTAGCTATGCCAATAAGCCATTTTTAAGGTAGCAGGAGAGCAGAGGCAACGCTGTGGTTTGACAAGCGCCTCATGAAAATAAATCACGGTCCCGGTGTCTCTTTCAGATAAAATATCCCTTCAACTGCTGTTACGATTGTCTGAGGGTTTAATTTTAGCAGCCTGAAGTGTGAGCTGCAGGCAAGCTGCACAGGGGATGTAGGTTTCACTTTTTACACCCCCAATCATATTCATTTTCAATCATTTAATACTAACTCAATGAAAATCTCACAAAAATGCAGCAGGCATCACTCACTTTGGTTTGATTTAGAAGAAAACAAAACAACATTTAGCACATTACATTCTTGGAGGAGGTGGAACAAAGTATAATTATTTCATAAGCTGGCAAATGTGTGCACGTAAGGCTACATACACCTCGGACACAAAAGACACGCTGGGTGGGTTGGCTCTGCCAGAAGTCATTTAAGTTGACGGAGGAGTTTCGCAACGCCATGAAAATGCAACGCCCCCTTGTGGACAGTGCATTGGTATACAATGGAGCGATGGATGCATTGAGAAATTTCAAACTATGCTTTGATGACGGATCTAGACTCAACCTGTACAAGAAGCATTAATGCTACGGCCACTTTCACCTGAAGTGTAAACGCAGCCTGAGAGTTGTGCAGCAAATGCTAACGCTGCCCAAAACTGTTGAAAGCAGCAGCTTCTGGTCACATGCACCGAGGCATGAGAGCACGCAGATTTTCTTTGCAACCAAACACCGCTGTAAGCTAATTTCACTAATAAGTTACTGGAGCTTTGGCTGAAATCGGTTGGTGCTGTCGGTGTGCCAATCAGTGCAGGCATCTAGTGCTTCATTCAGATGAAAGCTGCTTAGTTTTAGCCTTTAATGGCAGTCTGTTGGGGGACGACCAGAGAAAATATTTCTCTCGAAATGCATGTCATCTATAACAGTTACAGAACTCCACAAACAACATAGCCGCTTTTCAACCGCATGGTACCGGCTCGACTCGACTTTTTGGTGTTCCATCGGGCAAAAGTTGTGGATAGTACCCGGTACCTTTATTGGTATCACCTAGGTCGAGGTACCAAGCGTGCTGAGGCAATACTAAAAGCTGACGTGAAAACAATGCAGACTATTGATTGGTCAGAGAATAGTCTCTAGACTCATCACTGCGCGACACAGGACATGTAGGATTTCCTAAACTTTTGCAGTCTTTTGTCTTGGTGCCTTCAGCCTCTTCTTAATAAACCTGGATCTTCTGAAATGAAATTTGTCGCCTTGCTGTGACAAACAGCCACACACCGAGAATCAAGAACACCATCCCTTCAAAATCCTCCACTGTTCCTGGGTGTGTCGTGTTGAAGAGCACATCACAGCGGTTTCATGCGGCGTCCTGAGGTGATCTGCACTGGAAAAACAAGTAGCCGGTACCAAAAGTGAGTAGAGTCGAGTCGTACCGTACCGTACCGTACCATAAGTTAGTACTGTCAATAGGATGTAAATGCAAACCAAAGTAAAACATTATAAAACGTATAAACAAGCCCGACAGCCTAAAGATTAGTGCAAAAAAGTAAAGAAAAATAAATAAAATAATCTGCTTGAATTAAAAATATTGATGTCATAAGTACACAGGGTCTTCAAACTCAGTCTGTGTCAGCAAGTAACCAAGAGTGAAATGGTTTCGCTGCAAGCCTAAATAAAATACAAAGAGATTTCTGAACAGATGCTGTGATATATAAACTGTTAATGAGTTAAAGCTGAAATATTTTGCTGCTGCATGTGGCAGGCTACAAAAGTGCCTTTATCAGTCATGGTTAACGTCAGCCGTCTACTCTGCACGTCTGTCCACCAGAAGGGTCTGCTTCAGCCTCAGCGTGATTTTGTGGGGCTGAGAAATGAAATACAGTATTTCATTTGTAGTGGTTTATCACAATACATCCGAAAAAGCTCTACTTCGTTGGTTACCCAGCCTGCAGCGGACAGGCTTGTTGAGGGTTCTTTAATCGGAGCGGTGCGTGATGACAGGAAGTGGTGTCACGTGCACTTCCTGTCATGGAGGCTACGGGTTCCACGGCCCCCGCCCCCGCACAGCAGAGGAAACCACGATAGCAGCCGAACGGACGTCCTGGAAGACCTGTCGATCAGGACCCGTCCAGAACACGGATGAGGATTCAGGCTTAGCCAGCAGGCAGAGAACGCAAATATCAAGGGCTGAGTTCGAAAATGTATTATGCACCATCTCGGAAGAGGAGACGCTTTCTTATAAAAGTGCACCCCTTTAAAAAGGGAGTCTAGGTAATAGAGAAAAGCATTTCAAGGGACTGCATCTGTGGGGAAGAACTATTATTCTCGGTTTAAGTATTCCGGCATCAATTCTTTTAAGTAATTCGTTTTTATGACGCATATGTGACGGCAAAGTCAGAGCCCCAGTTGCAAAATGGAGAAATAATTAGGTGGAGGAACGCAGAATGTGAAATAGAATGAACATGGACTTTAAAGTATAAAAGAAAAATAACACATTGAATTAATTAAAGACAAAGTGAAATATACAATTAAATACGCAAATCAAAGACCGTCACATGAATTGCCATTAAAGTCTAAAGGAGAAAAAAACAACAAAAAAAAAAAAACACCCATAGAGTTAATTAATAAAAAAATAGAGCATAAAGTTAAGAATTTGCAAATTTATAGGGCCTAACCTGCAGCAAAGTGGTGTCAATGTGAATAAACTGCTTCCTAATCCAAATGGTCCTCAGGGTCAACTGCCCTATAAATCGACCTGGCGACCCTGGATCCCACCAACAAAGCCCGAGCGTCTTAAAAAGCTTCTCCGCCGTCTCTCCACACACGGCTGCTTAACACACCAGTGTCTCTGGTTCCAATTAGCTTAAACGTTGCATCCAGCGTTGAAGCCTGCGGAGGAGTTCTACTATACTCCTTTAATTGACGGTTGCCCTACTATCCTATTTCATGGCAGTTTCCTGCAAGGGAAACTTGAAAAACACTTCATTAGCATGACAAGCTGCTCTTTAATTATTCCTCCGTATTTGGTGCGGGTTTACTAGCAGTGGTACACGGAACGCTATTTAGAGACGATTGATTTCACTGAACAATTCACCAGTTGGTGAGCTTTAACGATCCTTTAGGCTAAAGCACCTTGATTCAACCGGTAAAAGTTAACGTTGGCTGACAGTTTGAATTGTAATCGTTTCCCCACACCCAGATGCTTGTCGTGTTGGAGGGGAAAGCTTTTTAAATTTGTCCCTAAAAAAGCGAGCTGGCACTGTCGGCTTCCATCACTGTAACTAGGTCAAAGCTCCAAGCTAGCTATGCCCCTTGATTTGAACAATGAACGCTAACAAACCCCAACAAGATGGTTTGGGGATTCGTAAAAAATATATATCGACTAACCTAAATGAGGCAGAAGTGGGCTTGTGTCCAGATGGTGGAGGGGTTGAATCCCCAGATTATAATGTGGAGAGCGATGCACCATCACAAAGTCTTCACTCCCATAGCACATCTGAATCTGAAACTTTGAGCATCAGCCCGAAACAGTACGTGACAGTACGTACAACATGACAGACTGCTTCGTGGCTCTTTGGGATCACTTTCTCCATTAGGGACACCTGCCATGCTTCAACAAAAAAACAGAAACCCAAAAGAAAAGAAAGACTCTCCATCCATGACGCTGCAAGGGGTGCGAGGGAGCTTAACATCAACTAAGAACACACCAATAGGGAAGCTGGAACGTCTGCTCGTTATGGCTCAGGCAATATCCACCAGCGATCAATAACTACTTTAAGAAAAACCCTGTAAGTATTAGTTATGATTCATATGATACGCACGCCACAACAGTGTTTTTATCTTAGATGTAAGTTATTTTATTTTACGTCTGCTTATGGAACCAAAAAAGTGCGTATGGAACAAAACTGTGCGTAACAGGGACACTTTCTCCACGACTCTCTCCCCCGATCGCCCCCTCTCCATGCGTTATGCATAGAAAATAATCGTAAGGAGTCTATGAGTCGTGCCCCGTTCCTCTGTGCCCCGTCCCCACACTGTTTTTACTTGTTTTATTATCAGGAAAGGAACACGGCTCTCCGCCATCGGGGAGCACGGAGAGCCGTGTTCGAGTCCATGTCCGGACAATTCACAACATAAAAATATTTATCGTTCCTCTTATTTATAATTCCCCATTGAGATGTTATCCCTGTCCATTTTGTAAACTTCTACGGTTTTATCCTGTTATTGTAATGTACACTGACTGACAAGAAATAAAAATAAAAACGACCGCTGGACTTGAAGAATCTCAGTCGACTGATGGGTTTCCCACTGATGATTCGACTCGTCGACGCTCAAGGGGCAGCCTCCGATTCCATTTTAGGAGTTGATCAAATTCTAGTTAGTCCTGAGTGTAAAATCTTTTTGCTCCACGAGAACCAACTCTGAGTCAATAATGATTAATACTGTTGGCTGACTGTGTATGACAAATGAATCATTTATACAAAAATTTAAGCAGCTCATGCAATTTAAGTGCATTGCTAAATTCATGATTGATTGGTGACTTTTTCCACTGACCTGCAGATACCCTGGATGTATGTTCACCATTAGAGCTACAAAAGGCTTAAAAAAAAAAAAAAAGAATTATATATATTTATGGAGAAAGTAAGGGGCGGGTTTTTAGCGATAAGGTCTGTGAGTTTAACGGAGCTGGGTCCGGGGTCAGGCCAGGCTTGGCTTGCGGGGGCTGGGTCTGTTTAGAAGCAGGTTGTGGTTTGAGACAAAAAACTCTGCAGAGATGAAATCCAGACTGAGGGTCAAGGGCAGATGGGCGGGCGGCGGGAAGTGTACGCCAAGTGTCAGCACTGGATGTGGTTCGGTCTGAGAAGGTAGGCTATAATAACACCTTAGCGTGCACAGCATAGCGTGCACTTAAAGAAAAGCCACAGAGGGCCAACAAAGTGAAACACAATCTCCTGAACAGACCATTACAATAAGCCAGTGACTCAGGGTGCCGGGACCCGCTCAGGCAATTTTCACCTTGTTCCATAGCACTGTTTAGTGCATGTTTCATCATAAAGTCCATACTTCAGGACGTTGGAGGGTTTGTTTAGCGTCACTAATCTAAAAATTGCAGGCTACTAAATTGCAGACAAATCCGCAAACAGTTGCGTTAATTGTGCTCAATTATCCTGCATTCTACCAACAACCTGAGCCCATTAGGCTCGGTCCCAGCAAAACGCAGAACAACACCTCGTACCGCAGCCTGGTTAATCGAGCCTGAAAGGCATCGTTCAGGCCCAAATCCTGAAATTCAGAATTAACATTTAAAAGTTGTAATCTGTATGAATCAATTGTGTGGCATTCATTCAACATTCATTTTGTTAAAAAATCCCGCATTTTATACTTTATTTTAGCTGGCGCTTTATAAGAAACAGCCAGAAACAACCTCCTGTCGGTTCCAGGCTTAGAACCACGGGTGACAGAGCCTTTGCTATCAGGACCACCCCAGGGCCCTGGAAGGACCTGTCAAAGGATATAAGGCTGGCCGAGTCAGTGCCTGCTTTTAAAATCGACTTTATCGGAAAGCATATCCTCATTTTAGTTGAATTGTTTTTGTTTTTATTTAAATGTATTCATATATGTTAAATTCACTGTGAAACTGGCCTCCATGTACTACAAAGCAGATCTGGTTGAATATGTTGTAGCTGCAGATATACAGGCACTGGCTTTTATATCAATCACCATCATGATGACACCGTGGTCACAAGTCATCGTTTCAATCTTTGGCTGTAATAAAGTTAAGAACTGCATATTAGAGCAGTTTCATAAAGCACTTGCAATAAAATTGGAGAAGTAGACTGTTGAACAAGGACATCTTGTTAAGAGTGTAATTCACTGTCCCGGTACAAAATAACATGAACAATTTCATCCACGATGAGATATTCTCACCGTAAATGGACCAACTGCTGCAGAGACCAGCGCAGCCTGCAGCGAACATGCTTGGGCTGGACTGGAGTGGCCTTGCCGACTCTGCAGTGTCATGCGTCGTGCAATTCAACCCCCGAACCGGAGTGCACGGCGTGTGGAATGGAGGACTCCACTCGAGGCTGAGGAGTCTCGGGGGGGGGGGGGGCTGAACAGGACTACCTCTTCCTGAAATGCCAGCAGTGGGGGAAGGGTTAATAACCTGCCAGCCCTCATCCTGTAGGCTCCAACACGCTTCTGAGAAGGTCCCCTTCTCCGCCTTATGGCAGCGGAGATGGGGTTTCTGGGAAACCGCTGCTCGGGTGGCAGAATATAACAATTTCACAAAAAGATTGTGAACTGCTCAAGTACTTCCAATCAGGTGATTACGTAATAATTGTGACAGCTCTAACCGAAGCTCGCCTGAGACTCACATACATCTAAAAAGTCAACTAGACATTGTTTGCGTCTCTGCGTCCCACAAACACTGAGTGGCAGAGCTGGCAGGGAGATCCAGCAGCGTCCGACTTGGACCGACACCCCACACGTGACTAAAAGTGAAAACCAAACGGCAGACACACTAAAGAAATCGTAATATTTTTTTCCAAGTTTTCTTTGCTTCCTGGATTGTGGTTCGATAAGTGCAGCACTGTCCTCCTAGTGTCCACGGTTACACCACCAGTGTAAAAAAAAATGTCATCCGCATCACTTCCTCCCAGTGTACCATCCAGTAGACAAAGGCTGAATCAGCATATCCAAAGAGTCTTACTGTGTTGTCACTTATTTGGGTCACTGTGGCCTTTCCATTAAAAGAAAGTAATTGCATGGAGCCTTGACTGCAGAGAATATCAATAATGCTATAAATTGTTGACCATTTGGAAAGGTGGCTCAGTGGAATGATGCCTGGGGGAACAGACCAGTACATCACAGATCAGGTTCAGCAGATCAGGTTAAAGGACCAATTTAGCGCCAAAATGCAGCAGAGAGCATTGACACCGAACCTGCCAGCGATGCTACGGGGCTCACCGCTACAAACGTACGCAGTCACAACGCCCAGAGTTCAAATAGTTTGAACTTTGACCCAGTTGATTCAGATATTTTGAAGCGCTGTGAATCAAAATGCACCATTTCATTTGCGTCCAGTCTTAAAGTTTGTGGTCAAAAATTAAAACATTAAGATTTGTGAAATTCATTGGATTTGATGTGAAATATAATCACGGGCAAAGTGCCCATGTTCAATGAAGTTTTCCAAGCATAGATGGGATGTATCACAACAAGGACAACTATTCAGATAACTTATTTTTGGGTTCCAACAGTCACCCAATGCCCTGCCTCATATGAAAGACTGCCGCCTTGTACAGAAAACTCTGTTGTGACATTTGGACAAGAAAAGCCAACATGATTTTCTGGGTTAAAGTGGCTCTGAGCTGTTGATCCAAAACAACAAGCACTTGTACTGCATCCAACACACACTCATATAATTATATCCCTCCCCGGGTGAAGAAACACCACCAGCCTCGGCTCCGATTGGAGATGGGTTGTTGTGCAAACTGCAAATGATAAATCTGAGAACAGGTTTTTCAGGAAAGAGATTTGAGCGCCCGGGAGCAAAGCTTGTTGCCGAAAGCACAAAAACACCAGTTTGAGCTTCAGTGGTTTACTCCATTAAAACCAAACACTCAGAACAATTTGTTCTAATCTTGAGACTGTTTAACCCCTAGTTACAAGCATCGAGACGAGGTATACATTATGGGATTTGGGGTAATTCCACCAACAAGAAGGACAAACTTGTCCAGTTTGGGAATATCCCATTTGAATTCTCTTAGCATTGTGGTGAACTCGCATGTGAGCCTACGAGTCAAACTAGTCGCAATTGAATGAATAGAAGTGTGCCTTTCTGTATAAGGGATTGAATAGTCCGAATGAGCATAAATGTATATTCTGTGCACTCGTGGTCTCTCCAGAGTGGCGAAACAACAGGCCTCCCAGCGCCATGTTTGCCCAGCTACAGACACACATGGTTTCAGTTAGGGGTCTGCACCTATAAACAGTTGGTTGTGGCAGCTTATTGGTCGGGAAGTGTAATGTTGACTGCGAGTCAAGACAGGCACAAGCTGCTAATGAATGATATACACACACACACACACTACACTACACCCTGAGCTACAACAACACCGTTCCGACTGGAGCTGTTCTCAGGGCCCAGAGAGGGGATTCTCAACGCTTACAACCTCCAGAAACAGAACTGTCATAAACAACCGTCCCAGGAACAGGAAGACGAAGATGGCCCACAACTAAGAGTGTCAGCAACGCATCAAACATCCTGGATTTTCACCATGTGTGTTCGAAGTCAACGAAAGCTCAAATATTATTTTTGTTTATATAAATCAATGTTGCAGCTCCTACTTAGGAGCCTGAGTTGTTTAAAATACTGAAAGATTTGCTGGTTACCACATCACTTACCTGATAAATCAACAGATAGAACTGACAGAACATGTAGCTATAACACGTTTAGCATTAAGCTAGTGGCTAGCAGTGATACTGTAGCCCATCTGCAATAGCACAAGAGGGTTAACCAAGACTTAACGCAAGCAGAGGGGGATTTAATTGTCCAAAAAAATCTTGTGATTGAGCTGAATTAAAATATTAAACATTATATTATAAGAACACACACAGAAGAAAGCTGTTGCACAACATAGATTTGTGGTTATCAGTACAAAGACATACACAACAGATAGTGAGAGGCTGAACATAATATGACATCCTTATACCCTGGGACATGTTTTAAGTCATGAATTTCACGTCCCTCAAAATTGTATTCCTGTGTGTGTATTCCTCTAAAGGCTCCACATTCACGGTTGGGTCTTCCCTCCGACCCCCAATCTCGCCAACCCCAAACGCAGAGTTTGGTACCAAATGCCCGCTGGGTAGCACCAACACCCGACGAGGGTCCGGGGCTGCAGCCGTGTGAGCAGAACACGCCCTGCGCGTCCCTAATCCCAACGGTCACAAAACAAGCCTTGAGAACTGAAGCAGACGGGTGAGAGATGCTGCACTTGTCGTCAGCAAAGGAATATTTTAATTCAGACGCAGATACATCTCAACGTGCGTCTCATGCAGGGTGTATAGCGGTATTCGAGGGATCATTAAATACTTTTAAGACAAACTGTAATGACATTTAAGACTAATGTTTGGACACATCATCTCTGGCTTAACCAATAAAGCATTGCAGGTGATTCATGTAATATATTTGGTGCAGAGAGGACAATCCTTGGTAGAAACAGGGCAGGTGATGAACTACACGATTCTATGAACGCTATGAGAACAGTAACAACATTTATTCCAGTTCCTAATCTCCTACCTTGCTATTTCAAAAGGTCAGATAGCAAGGTAAGAGATTAGGAACTGGAATAAATGTTATTACTTTCTTTCCCCCTGGGGAAGTACAAGGATTTTCTTTGATTTCTCACCACAGATAAGTATAAAGTGAGTTGGGTTCATGTAGAACGGGCAGGTGTAAGGTTCAGCGGTGCGTTCGGGGGTTTAGGTCATCATAACACTGATGCAGAGAAACCTGACTCATTTTGACTAAAACAAAAGGATATATGTATAAATACAGTCAGACTAAGCCTTTATGTTGGAGGTTAAGACCTGATCAAATTTAAATGTTAAAAGAATGACTTTTAAGGACACATATTAGTGACCAACGAATTGGACATTTAAGGAGCTGCAGACTACTTGGTTCTGTACACTCTGGTGGGTCTCTTTACACAGCACCAACCCCCCAGTCATGGCAGTGGCCTGTTTACACTCCTACAGAGAGAAAGTTCTCGACACGGTGCGTTTAATGTCACTTTAAGTGCGTGTGTAATTGATTTCCAGCAAGTGGCAGAGCAGCAACTGGTCCCAGATGGTTACTCATCTTAAAGCTCATTTCAGTGATTCAGTCCCACCGTCCAGGGCCCAGCAGCAGCCCGGCTGCTTGGGGGGGGGGAACCACCTCCCAGCATGAAACTCACAACTTAACAAGTATTAATGTTCACATGCATGCATACGTAGGGGATGAACAGTGTGGGATCCATCACCTAGTGAAAGCTCATTGGACTTCCATCCAACTTGGAGGAAACTCTCAATGGAAAAAAATGCAGCTACAGTGAAGTTCAGGGCAAAACCAAGACGAACGAGACAAATTCAAAATTATTAAAAATCACATCAAATCACCTTAAAACCAGCTAGGATCACACCGTGGTGGGTGATCTGGGCGGAAAAGTGGAAATTATACACATCAAACATAAGCCACCAGTTGTAGCTCAATATTTTTATAATATTTTGATTTGCATGTATATGCAAAGTTGCCCAATTGCTGTTGAATGTGAATTGTTGATACAGAAGTGTGTTGTTAATTGTCCATATATAGGTTCATTGTATACTGCATACTGTCTATAGGTTTATTGTATACTGTTTATAGGTTTATTGTATACTGTTTATAGGTTTATTGTATACTGTTTATAGGTTTATTGTATACTGTTTATAGGTTCATTGTATACTGCAAACTGTCTATAGGTTTATTGTATACTGTTTATAGGTTTATTGTATACTGTTTATAGGTTTATTGTATACTGTTTATAGGTTCATTGTATACTGCATACTGTCTATAGGTTTATTGTATACTGTTTATAGGTTTATTGTATACTGTTTATAGGTTTATTGTATACTGCATACTGTCTGTAGGTTTATTGTATACTGCCTAAAGGTTTATTGTATACTGCATACTGTCTATAGGTTTATTGTATACTGTTTATAGGTTTATTGTATACTGTTTATAGGTTTATTGTATACTGCATGCTGTCTATAGGTTTATTGTATACTGTTTATAGGTTTATTGTATACTGTTTATAGGTTTATTGTATACTGTTTATAGGTTTATTGTATACTGTTTATAGGTTTATTGTATACTGTTTATAGGTTTATTGTATACTGTTTATAGGTTTATTGTATACTGCATACTGTCTAAAGGTTTATTGTATACTGCATACTGTCTAAAGGTTTATTGTATACTCATACTGTCTATAGGTTTATTGTATACTCATACTGTCTATAGGTTTATTGTATACTGTTTATAGGTTTATTGTATACTGCATATTGTCTATAGGTGTATTGTATACTGTTTAAAGGTTTATTGTATAATATTTATAGGTTTATTGTATACTGCATATTGTCTATAGGTGTATTGTATACTGTTTAAAGGTTTATTGTATAATATTTATAGGTTTATTGTATACTGCATATTGTCTATAGGTTTATTGTATACTGTTTATAGGTTTATTGTATAATATTTATAGGTTTATTGTATACTGCATATTGTCTATAGGTGTATTGTATACTGTTTAAAGGTTTATTGTATAATATTTATAGGTTTATTGTATACTGCATATTGTCTATAGGTGTATTGTATACTGTTTACAGGTTAATTGTATACTGTATACTGTCTATAGGTTTATTGTATACTGTTTATAGGTTTATTGTACACTGCATACTGTCTATAGGTTTATTGTATACTGCATATTGTCTATAGGTGTATTGTATACTGTTTACAGGTTAATTGTATACTGTATACTGTCTATAGGTTTATTGTATACTGTTTATAGGTATATTGTATAGTGCATACTATCTATACGTGTATTGTATAGTCCATACTGTCTGTATGTCTATTGTATACTGCATACTGTCTATAGGTTTATTGTATACTGAATACTGTTCATAGGTTTATTGTACACTGTTTATAGTATACTGTTTATAGGTTTATTGTATAGTGCATACTGTCTATAGCTTTATTGTATACTGTTTATTGTATACTATTTATAGGTTTATTGTAAAGTGCATACCGTCTATAGGTTTATTGTACAATGTTTATTGGTTTATTGTATACTGCATACTGTTTATAGGTTTAATGTATACTGTTTATAGCTTTATTGTATACTGCATACTGTTTATAGGTTTAATGTATACTGTTTATAGCTTTATTGTATACTGCATACTGTTTATAGGTTTCTTGTATACCGTAGGTTTCTTGTATACTGCATACTGTTTATAGGTTTATAAGTTTATTGTACACTGCCTATTGTTTATAGTTTTATTGTATACTGTATACTATTTAAAGGTTTATTGAATACTGAATACTGTTTATAGGTTTATTGTTAACTGCCTACTGTTTATAGGTTTATTGTATAGGGCATACTGTCTATAGGTTTATTTTTTACTGCATACTGTTTATAGGGTTATTGTATGATGTATACTATTTATTGGTTTATTGTGTACTGCAAACTGTTTATAGGTTTGTCGTATACTGCATACTTTAATAGCTATACTGTGTACCGCACACTGTTTATAGGTTTATTGTATACCGTTTACAGGTTTATTGTATACAGTTTATTGGTTTATTGTATACTGCATACTGTTTATAGGTTAATTGTATATTGCATACTGTTTATAGGTTTATTGTATATTGTTTATAGGTTTATTGTATACTGCATACTGTATATAGGTTTATTATATACTGTTTATAGATATATTGTATACTGCATACTGTTTATAGGTTTATTGTTTACTGCATACTGTCTATAGGTTTACTGTATACTGCATACTGTCTATAGGTTTATTGTATACTGCATACTGTTTATTGTATACTGTTTATAGGTTTATTGTTTACTGCATACTGTCTATAGGTTTACTGTATACTACATACTGTCTATAGGTTTATTGTATACTGTTTATAGGTTTATTGTTTACTGCATACTGTCTATAGGTTTACTGTATACTACATACTGTCTATAGGTTTATTGTATACTGCATACTGTTTATTGTATACTGTTTATAGGTTTATTGTTTACTGCATACTGTCTATAGGTTTATTGTAAACTGCATACTGTTTATTGATTTATTGTATACTGCATACTGTTTACAGGTTTATTGTATATTGCAACTCTTTATAGGTTTATTGTATACTGCATACTGTCTATAGGTTTATTGTATACTGTTTATAGGGTTATTGTATACTGCAACTCTTTATAGGTTTATTGTATACTGCATACTGTCTATAGGTTCATTGTATACTGTTTATAGGTTTATTGTATACTGCATACTGTCTATAGGTTCATTGTATACTGTTTCCAGGTTTATTGTATACTGTTTATAGGTTTATTGCATACTGTTTCTATGTTTATTGTATACTGTTTATAGGTTTATTGCATACTGTTTATAGGTTTATTGTATACTGCATTGTGTTTATAGGTTTATTGTATACTGCATACTGTTTATAGATTTACTGTATACTGCACTCTTTATAGGTTTATTGTACATTCTTTATAGGTTTATTGTATAGAGTTTATAGGTTGATTGTATACTGCATATTGTCTATAGGTTTATTGTAAACTGTCTATAGGTTTACTGTATATGGCATACTGTCTATAGGTTTATTGCATACTGCTTATTGTATATGGCATACTGTCTATAGGTGGATTGCATACTGCTTATAGGTTTATTGTATACTGCATACTGTTTATAGGTTTACTGTATACTGCACTCTTTATAGGTTTATTGTACATTATTTATAGGTTTATTGTATACAGTTTATAGGTTGATTGTATACTGCATATTGTCTATAGGTTTATTGTAAACTGTCTATAGGTTGATTGTATACTGCATATTGTCTATAGGTTTATTGTAAACTGTCTATAGGTTGATTGTATACTGCATATTGTCTATACGTTTATTGCATACTGTCTATAGCTATATTGTATACTGCATAATGTCTATAGGTTTATTGTATACAGTCTATAGGTTTATTGTATACAGTCTATAGGTTTATTGTATACTGCCGGGTTTGAATACAGTAGATGTTCATCCATCTCTCTATCAGTTGGAGCTGCGGACCGACCTTTTTCCACCACTTCAAATCCGACAATAAAGTGTTTTTTCCACTGAGTTTTCTTTCAAACATGGACCTATCACGGAGTCGCTCGGAAACACCGCTCCCCGCTTCCCACATAAAGTTACTAAAAGTCGAATTAAGGATAGGAATCCTACCGTGTCCGCCGCCGCTCCCCGGGCCACCTTCCACACCCTGCTCCGCCGCGGAGCTCCGCAGCGCCGCGGTGCGAGCTGGGAGAGAGACCGAGCAGGGCGCACCACACCCCGGGGATCCGCAGCGCCGAGGCCCGGGCCTGCTCCCTGCTCCTGGAGGTAAGTTTCACTCTCGCCCCGCCGGCGGCCCCGCGCTTTGGGAGACCCGGGTCCGGCGATAAAGCTGAGGCCGCGGTTCTTCTCGACGCTCCCTCGGCTGCCGGTACTTTTCCAGAACTTTCTCTCGACTTTTCTCCGCTTTTCTCACTTCCAGGAGACTCGGATCAAAATACTGTCACACAACATGGCGGCTGCAGCGGCGAGCAGATCTCGCGAGAACAGGAAACGTTTTTTCCTCCAAACGAGAGGAAAGTTTGTGAGAGCAAAACAGTTTTGAAAAGTGTCAGAAAAGAGTTGAGTTCAAGTTGCTTCTGACTGAAGGAGCCGTAGACGTGCACACGTGCACGAACTATAACTAAAGACATTCATCCGTCGTTTGTGAATAACATTGCACTTATATGTAATATAACTGTTAAAGCTGTATTTATATGATCATTTGTATTTCAGCAGCAGGTATTTTTCTCGTCCCATATCTGTACACACACACATACACGTACAGACATCCCATAATTAAAACCCTGTTATCGTGGCAGAGGAAGGTGAATAGAAAGCAGACGCAGACGGACGGTTCGAACCCCGACGCACTGCTCTGGGACCGGGCGGAGCCGACCGGGTAGGAGTCCCGGCGGCGCCTTGCTGACCGGCCCCCGGGGGCCAAAACACCCTTATGTCATGTTGGTGTTTTTCAAATCAAACTCAGTGAAGTGATGCTGCGCCGAGGGAATAGAACCAGGATGCAAAGAAAAAACTGCAACCATTTTCCGGTCGACTTCAAGGAATCTGGATCTGGTGGATGTAGATTGCTGCTCGCTGACCCGGCGCTCCGTTCCGACCCGGCGCTCCGATCCGACCCGGCGCTCCGATCCGACCCGGCGTTTTGTTCCGACCCGATGCTCCGTTCCCACCCGGCGCTCCGATCCGACCCGGCGTTTTGTTCCGACCAGATGCTCCGTTCCGACCCGGCGTTTTGTTCCGACCCGGCGTTTTGTTCCGACCCGGCGCTCCGTTCCGACCCGGCGTTTTGCTCCGACCCGGCGTTTTGTTCCGACCCGATGCTCCGTTCCGACCCGGCGCTCCGTTCCGACACGGCGCTCCGTTCCGACCCGGCGTTCTGTTCCGACACGGCGTTCCGTTCCGACCCGGCGCTCCGTTCCGACCCGGCGTTTTGTTCCGACCCGGCGTTTTGTTCCGACCCGGCGTTTTGTTCCGATCCGGCGTTTTGCTCCGACCCGGCGTTTTGTTCCGACCCGGCGTTCTGTTCCGACCCGGCGTTTTGTTCCGACCCGGCGTTTTGCTCCGACCCGGCGTTTTGCTCCGACCCGGCGGTCCGTTCCGACCCGGCGTTTTGTTCCGACCCGCCGTTTTGTTCCGACCCGGCGTTTTGTTCCGACCCCGCGTTTTGTTCCGACCCGGCGTTTTGCTCCGACCCGGCGTTCTGTTCCGACCCGGCGTTCCGTTCCGACCCGGCGGTCCGTTCCGACCCGGCGTTTTGTTCCGACCCGGCGTTTTGCTCCGACCCGGCGCTCCGTTCCGACCCGGTGCTTTGTTCCGACCCAGCGGTCCGTTCCGACCCGGCGTTTTGCTCCGACCCGGCGTTTTGCTCCGACCCGGCGTTTTGCTCCGACCCGGCGTTTTGTTCCGACCCGGCGTTTTGTTCCGACCCGGCGCTCCGTTCCGACCCGGCGCTCCGTTCCGACCCGGCGTTTTGTTCCGACCCGGCGTTTTGTTCCGACCCGGCGTTTTGTTCCGACCCGGCGTTTTGTTCCGACCCGGCGTTTTGCTCCGACCCGGCGTTTTGCTCCGACCCGGCGTTCTGTTCCGACCCGGCGTTCCGTTCCGACCCGGCGGTCCGTTCCGACCCGGCGTTTTGTTCCGACCCGGCGTTTTGCTCCGACCCGGCGTTTTGTTCCGACCCGGCGTTTTGTTCCGACCCGGCGTTTTGCTCCGACCCGGCGTTTTGCTCCGACCCGGCGTTCTGTTCCGACCCGGCGGTCCGTTCCGACCCGGCGTTTTGCTCCGACCCGGCGTTTTGCTCCGACCCGGCGTTTTGTTCCGACCCGGCGTTTTGCTCCGACCCGGCGTTTTGCTCCGACCCGGCGTTTTGCTCCGACCCGGCGTTTTGCTCCGACCCGGCGTTCTGTTCCGACCCGGCGGTCCGTTCCGACCCGGCGTTTTGTTCCGACCCGGCGTTTTGTTCCGACCCGGCGTTTTGCTCCGACCCGGCGTTTTGCTCCGACCCGGCGTTCTGTTCCGACCCGGCGGTCCGTTCCGACCCGGCGTTTTGTTCCGACCCGGCGTTTTGTTCCGACCCGGCGCTCCGTTCCGACCCGGCGCTCCGTTCCGACCCGGCGGTCCGTTCCGACCCGGCGTTTTGTTCCGACCCGGCGTTTTGCTCCGACCCGGCGTTTTGTTCCGACCCGGCGTTTTGTTCCGACCCGGCGTTTTGCTCCGACCCGGCGTTTTGCTCCGACCCGGCGTTCTGTTCCGACCCGGCGGTCCGTTCCGACCCGGCGTTTTGTTCCGACCCGGCGTTTTGCTCCGACCCGGCGTTTTGCTCCGACCCGGCGTTTTGTTCCGACCCGGCGTTTTGCTCCGACCCGGCGTTTTGCTCCGACCCGGCGTTTTGCTCCGACCCGGCGTTTTGCTCCGACCCGGCGTTTTGCTCCGACCCGGCGTTCTGTTCCGACCCGGCGGTCCGTTCCGACCCGGCGTTTTGTTCCGACCCGGCGTTTTGTTCCGACCCGGCGTTTTGCTCCGACCCGGCGTTCTGTTCCGACCCGGCGGTCCGTTCCGACCCGGCGTTTTGTTCCGACCCGGCGTTTTGTTCCGACCCGGCGCTCCGTTCCGACCCGGCGCTCCGTTCCGACCCGGCGTTTTGTTCCGACCCGGCGTTTTGCTCCGACCCGGCGTTTTGTTCCGACCCGGCGTTTTGCTCCGACCCGGCGTTTTGCTCCGACCCGGCGTTTTGTTCCGACCCGGCGTTTTGCTCCGACCCGGCGTTTTGCTCCGACCCGGCGTTCTGTTCCGACCCGGCGGTCCGTTCCGACCCGGCGTTTTGTTCCGACCCGGCGTTTTGTTCCGACCCGGCGTTTTGCTCCGACCCGGCGTTTTGTTCCGACCCGGCGTTTTGCTCCGACCCGGCGTTCTGTTCCGACCCGGCGTTTTGTTCCGACCCGGCGTTTTGTTCCGACCCGGCGTTTTGTTCCGACCCGGCGCTCCGTTCCGACCCGGCGCTCCGTTCCGACCCGGCATTTTGTTCCGACCCGGCGTTTTGTTCCGACCCGGCGTTTTGCTCCGACCCGGCGTTTTGCTCCGACCCGGCGTTTTGTTCCGACCCGGCGTTTTGTTCCGACCCGGCGCTCCGTTCCGACCCGGCGCTCCGTTCCGACCCGGCGCTCCGTTCCGACCCGGCGTTTTGTTCCGACCCGGCGTTTTGTTCCGACCCGGCGTTTTGTTCCGACCCGGCGTTTTGTTCCGACCCGGCGTTTTGCTCCGACCCGGCGTTT
>NC_137189.1:50505056-50527556 GCF_960531495.2 Zeus faber | reverse complement strand
TGTGTGTGTGTGTGTGTCAGTGTGTGTGTGTGTGTGGGAGTGTGTGTGTCAGTCAGTGTGTGTGTGTGTGTGTATGTGTGTGTGTGTGTGTGTGTGTGAGTGTGTGTGAGTGTCAGTGTGTGTATGTGTGTATGTATGTGTGTGTGTATGTGGGATGCTCACACACACACTGGACAGCAGAGCGTTATCAGTGCTGATGGAGCGCCCTGACATGAAGCTGAAACTCCTCCGCCCACGCCTCCTGCTCGGCCCCAGCTCCATCACCCTCTCAGTGATCCGTTTGCCAACAAGCTCCGCGGGCGGAGGCCGCCTCACCCGTCCTCAGGTTACCGGGCGGAAACCGATCCCGAGTGTTGCACCGAATGTTTGTGATGGAGAAAAGGCGAAGCGAGGGGGTAGAGGTGGTGTTTTACCAGATGGGGCGTGGACGGAGGGAGATCTGACCTCTGACGACCTCTGACGACCTCTGACGACCTTGTGTCCTTTTGTTGAAAGTTAAAATCATTTCACATCAGCCTCACGTTGGAGGTGGAACCCGACACCAGTTGGTCCTGGTCTGTCTGACCCTCTTCATTCTGCCTCTTACTGCCCCAGCCCCTTGTTACTGCCCCAGCCCCTTGTTACTGCCCCAGCCCCTTGTTACTGCCCCCAGCCCCTTGTTACTGCCCCAGCCCCTTGTTACTGCCCCAGCCCCTTGTTACTGCCCCAGCCCCTTGTTACTGCCCCCAGCCCCTTGTTACTGCCCCAGCCCCTTGTTACTGCCCCCAGCCCCTTGTTACTGCCCCCAGCCCCTTGTTACTGCCCCAGCCCCTTGTTACTGCCCCAGCCCCCAGCCCCTTGTTACTGTCCCCAGTTGGTGGCACGGTGGCGCAGTGCATTGCACTGCTGCCTCACAGCAAGAAGGTCCTGGGTTTGATTCCCGCCTGGGGCGCTGTTGGCACCGTGCTCTGGTGGGTTATCTCCCAAACAGGAGCCTTTCTGTGTGGAGTTTGCATGTTCTCCCCGTGCTCACATGGGGTTTCCTCCACCTCACGTCAGTAAGGACCTCCACCAAAAACATGCACCATCATGGTCTGACCAGCGATGGACACTTATCACCTGGTCCCCGGGCGCGTCCACGTACGCTGCCCACTGCTCCTGCTGTGGCCCCGGAGGAAGGACAAGCCAGGATGGGTCAAAAGCAGAGGAGCCATTTCACCAGCACCATCAAGCATGTGTGTGTGTGTTGCGTGATAAATAAAGACTGTTTCTTCTTCTTCTTCTGTTTCTTCTGTTTCTTCTTTTTCTTCTGTTTCTTCTGTTTCTTCTTTTTCTTCTGTTTCTTCTTCTTCTTCTGTTTCTTCTGTTTCTTCTTTTTCTTCTGTTTCTTCTTCTTCTGTTTCTTCTTTTTCTTCTGTTTCTTCTGTTTCTTCTTTTTCTTCTGTTTCTTCTTCTTCTGTTTCTTCTGTTTCTTCTTTTTCTTCTGTTTCTTCTTCTTCTTCTGTTTCTTCTTCTTCTGTTTCTTTCTTCAGCCCCTTGTTACTGCCCCCAGCCTCTTTCTCTGCCCTGCAGCGACACCCTGTGGCCAAAAGCAGCAACTGCATCTCATCTCATGGGGCGTCTCAGCCAAATTGCCAATAAAGCAAATTTGAATGGAACTGGATGCAAATCAATCTGTAACCTCTAATCGACCTGCAGATTCCAGATTTCAAGGACCTGCAGATTCCAGATTTCAAGGACCTGCAGATTCCAGATTTCAAAGACCTGCAGATTCCTTGTTTCAAGGACCTGCAGATTCCTGCAGAGCTGCAGCTCAGTTGCTGTGAGCGCCCGCAGAGGGTGAAGGAACATATTTTGAAAACCAGCACAAGGTTGTATTTAGTTTTAACTTTTAGTCTCAAAAAACAAAAGCAAACAATCCCAAATTCATTTCGAGAACTTTCCCGCAGACCTCATTGGACGTGGACCACGGGCTCCCAGGGGTCCTGGGACCCCAGTTTGAGAACCACAGACCTCCAGCCGCACAGCCGCGTTTCATTTTCGTGTCTGGACGGGACCTCGGAAAACATTAAATACTTCTTTTTATTTACCACTAAATATTTGAGCGACAACAGTGCATTAAAAGACAGTTATGGTGTCAATGTTCCAATGAGAAACGTCGGAGTGTTGTATGTACAGCGTTTCAAAAAGGAAACACGCGAATGGAAGATAATCCTGTGGCACAACTTTGAACCGAAAGCAGTTCCAGCTCCACCGCGGCTTCGCTGCCGCGTCCCAGCTCCGATAAATAAAAAGACGTCGAAATGAGGAAGGAGCCACGGAAACGCAGAAAGACGCAAAGTCTATAACAATAAAAAGGATAAAACGAACTACAACGGCAGTTGGCATGGAAACAAAGGCCCATGACGTTTCCCCAACCAGAAGGCACCTCGACACCCGTCCACCGTGACGCTCCCGCTGCACGGGCTCAGCGCGGGGTCATTGGCGTCTCCACCGGGGCTCGCGTCGTCCGTCGTGGACCGGGACGATGGAGCTCGTTTCCTCGGCTGCTTCCCTGGCGTCTGCGGGAAAAGCCGCGTCCCGGTTCGAGGAACCAACGACCGAACTCTGAACTCCCGACCGGGCGCTGGGCGAGGGGGCGCGGCCCGGGCGGGGAAAGCTCCCCGGATATGTGACGTCACACCCCCCCGCTGACTGAGGCCGCACACGTGCGTCTCCAGATATGACGTCATGTTGGTTTTGGGGACAACATTGCGACGTATGTTCGTGTTCACATTCATTTCCAAATCCACCGGAAGGATTCACAGGGATCCGGCGACGATGTGAGATCTGAGAAAACGTCCTCGATGGAAGCCACGACATTAAGGCAGAAGAAAGTCAAAGAAAAGAAAACATTTACATTTTAAAACAACAGCGAAAATGGTATTTTTCATATATGTAACGAAATAAATAGGATTGTATACTGTCCATATATATGCATTTCTTTACATTTTTCAAACGCTGTGGAAAGCAGAGATATTTTACACCAGGACACAAGAGTTTTGTCGTTTTCACCTTTGTTTTTTGCATAGGAATCAATGCTGATATGAGCCGTTCTCACTGTATAACACACACTGTGTATAACAACAATAATAATAATAATCATAATCATATAGCTGCAGGCCGGACCCCTAGAAATAATAATAATAACAATAATAATAATTATAATAATACTTTGACACCTCGCTTGTGTTGGGTACGGAAGCCCAGAGCGGCCATGGAGGGAATACATTTTTTTAGGCTCCAGGTCACGATGTAAATACCTCGTACAGAAGAGTATAATATTATTATAATATTAATAATATTATATTATAGCAAGTTGAAATTTTTAGGGGAGAAAGTCAAGAGTCTGAGATGATTTTAATCTTTTATCTCAAAATGACAATTGCCCTTCCTCCGAATTTCAACTTCATTCCGGAGACGTTGTGCTTTCTCAACGTACACTACGATTTGAAGCTTCGTCGTTTCAGCCTGAACTCAGTAGAAGCTGCAGGTCACTTGTGAAATGTGTTGAATTGACATGTTAAGGAGAATGAGCCTCAGACAAGGCCCGCAGAGCCTCGGTGACGACGGCTCCTCCACCGCCCGCCGCTCCGATCATAAGCAGGAGGAACGTCCGTCCTCAGGGCTCTGATGCAGGTTATTCCAATAATTCTACTATGAATGAACCGTTTCAATGAAGGTTTTTCATCTTTTTTTGGCACAAGAGTCTCTGGGACTTGACTTCCTGAGAACCCCAGAGCTTTCCACATTATCCTCGTAAAAAAAACAACAACCTAAAACAGACAAACACCACCCTGTCTCTTGCGTTTCCTCGACATCACGACCTGGTAACGGGCCTGAAGGATGCCAAGGACCCCCCGGCTGCTCTCGGTTCCGTAGTAGAGAAGGTGCCGCGTGTTTTGGGACCCCGCCGCGGCCCGACCACACTTTAAATACACACTGAGGAATAAATAAAGGCCCTCGCTGTCCCCCGCCTCAGAGAGGAGACGCCTCGCTCCGACCCGACCCTTCCACAGAGCAGGAAGGCGACAGAGCGGCGAGAAGAGCTGATTTCCAAAACCTTCCGTTCCCGACATCAAACTGCGTCACGTGTCTGATATATTAAAAATCCTGCGTGTACTGTAAACATCTGTGACTCGCCGCTTCTTGGAAACGATCTATATACGACCAATCAATCAGTTTATAGATAAACATCTTAACGCGTGTTATTCCCGCGCCGGGTTTCATTTTGGATTCCAGCTCTTCGTGTCGAGGGGACGTGCGGCGCGGGAGCGACAATTTGACCTTTTGAACAGAAAATCTGTCCAAGTACCAAAACCACCCGACAATGTTTTACTAACCCAGTAAAATTCACCATTCACTCTTAAAAAAAAACGAATAAAAAAAACACAACAAAAAGAAAAGCGCCGGAGTTGAAAGTAGAAAACGGACCCTTAAAACAAATTAATGTAATTTAAATGCGAGTTACCGCCGCCCTCGTCCCGATTCTGCAGCAGGAGGCGTCGACCTCCGCATCGCAACATCTGGAGGAAATCCAAACCGCACAAAAGAAACAAAACAAGATACAAACACATGTCAACAAATGCGATTGGCATCAATGCACGGAACAAAAAGGCTTCACTTTGCTTCCTTCCCGCTGTGGAACCTGGAGCACGCCGTCGCCCCCAGCGGCTGAAGGAGCCCAACATGGCCGCCACCTCTCGGGAAGTCTCCCGGTGACCTGTCGCTGAGAGCGGTAGAAAATGACCCGTCTCCTGGTGAAGGCTGCGGGGCCCCCAGCGCGTTCCACGCCCGGAGCCCGAGGTGAAAAGCTGCGGATCTGGGAGGTCAAAGTCCACTCCCCGGGTTTCCCCTCCCTCCGCGCCGCGATCCTGACCTCTGGCTCCGAAACCCCGGAGTGGAGTTTGGACTTTCTGAACCTGGATTTTCAACCTCGGATCCCGAACCTTGAGAACTCCATGAGGCCGGGATGCGGTGTGTTTTGGGGCCACTAGGGGTCAGTGTTTCCTAAACCCTCTGCTGTGGACAGAACTGGGTGAGGGCTGGAGCCAGGAAGGGGCTCCGCTCCGCCCGGCTCCTCCCCCCTGTGTGACGGGGGACACGCCCCCTACACTTACACTGGAGTCACTGGGTGCGTTGGATGGTGGGTGACGGGCGGGGAGGGGGTCGGATGGGGAGGGGGCTGGGTGGGGCTGGGTGGGGAGGGGGCTGGGTGGGGCTGGGTGGGGAAGGAAACGGGGGGGACTGATGACGTAGTAAGTAATTTGACAAAAACAAAAACAAAATCCACGCGACTCCATACGGAGCATAAAGCAGTCGAGACAGAAGGAAAAAAAAAAAGAAGAGAGAAGGGGAGAGGAGAGAAACAGCCATGAGAGTTCAAAAGAGGAAAGGATGGTGAGGAGGGGAGATGGGAAGAGGAGGAGAAGGAGAATAGAGGGAAGGGAAGGGGAGGAGAGGAAACAAGGAGAGGAGAGGAGGAGAGGAGAGGTGTAGTGAAGCCTCCCACTGGTTGCAGCCGGTTGCACATCGGTGCAGTTTGGGGAAAACACGTAAAACCAATAAAAGAGAAAAGAGAAGCAAAGAAACAGAGCAAATAAAAACAAAAATAACAACAAAACAATAGACAACACGGCGAGGAAACCAGAGATCAGTCTGCTGGGGGAGGGCCCCCCATTCCCCACGTCAAAATAAAAGCGCCCCAACGTTGGAGCGTTGGCATCCTGGGTACGCCACCGCGGTGCCTGGGAACGCCACCGCGGTGCCTGGGAACGCCACCGCGGTGCCATTTGTCATTTCCCTGCTGCGCCTGGCGACAGTAAAGGGCTGTTCCACCGCGCGGCCTCCACTCGTATCCACATTTACAACGACATCAGCAATCAGAGAGAAGAGCCAAAAGAAACCAATAGAAAAGGTGCCATACCATCATATTATATACATGTATATAAACAGCTGCAACTGGTCTTCTTCATGAAGAACATATTCCTAAGTGCCATGGTTCTTAAAGTCTGTGTGTGTGTGTGTGTGTGTGTGGTATCGTCCACACATCGTAAGTCGCTCCAGAGAAGTTTTTGCGGCTCCAAGCAGAGGAAGGTCGTTGTCGTTTCACGTCTTTTTGGTTCCTGTGTTTGAGTTGACCTTCATATTGCAGTGCCCTTGACGGAGAGATGGGTGGAGGGATGGAGAGAAAGAGGTGGAGCAGAGCTGGACGATGCCTCCATATAATAACATTATCCCGATAAGAGACTTCGATGTCGCCTCAGATTTTGATAAATAAATATCAAAAAACTGCCTAAATATATTTTTTTCCTGGATTTAAAGACAACGTTTCAACAAATCCAAAATTTTGAGTAAAATAAAATATGAACGCAATGAAATCCGTGGTGGCCAACCTGTGGCTCGAGGGCCACTCGTGGCTCACGTAAGCCCACAGTGCGGCCGCCAGCGGATGATGAATAAAAAATATTTATCTTCATATTTATTTATCTGTGACTTTCTGTCATCGGATCGATCACAGAGGCTGATTAAATATTCTGCACAGTCTTTGGATTCACTTAAAAAGTTTGGTAAATTGGTCATTATAATATATACAATAAATATATATATATTTTTAGGCATTCTCAACCCGAAATTGCGAAATTAAGATCCATATTTTAAGTTAAAAAAATCTAGTTGAAAATTTTTTAGCAATTTCTTCGAGTTGGTCCAATGACTCCAAGGCAATGGGTTTGGTTAAAACCAGGATGTGCCTCTAAAGGCTGCATCCACATTATTAATGGCTTCTAGTTATCTACATTACCAAACGTTTATCCAAATTTCCTCACGTGGAGTCTGCTAACGTCACAATATCTTATAAATAATAAACTGTTCATTTGTTGACACAATATGCCTTTAGTCCAAATATCGTCCCATTATCAATATCGTTATGGATTTGGATCAAAACCGTTGTGATATTTGATTCCGTGGACATCGCCCAGCTACACGGTACCACTGAAGGGGGAAGGGAGGGTCCTTGAAAAGATGATGATGATAATGATGATGATGATGATGATGCTGATGATGATGATGATGATGATGATGATGAAGAGGGGGGAGGTGCGGCCCCCCGCTGGTCGGAATGTCAGTAGCGGTGGGTTTGGTGGGAGTACTGGGAGCTCTGCTGGGTCGATGACGAGTATCCCATGGTGCTCTGGGGTTGGCTGGATCCTTGGACATTGCTTTGGTAACCAAGGCGGGAGCCGGAGTGCTGCGGGGAAAGAGGAGGAAGAGGAAGAGGTGAGACTTTGACGCTACAATGTTACGGCTAAAGCTTTAAATTTGTAACGATAGCGCTACACGTGGCCACCGGTGGTACTGCATGGTGGGTGAAATCGAATGGGAAATAGATGTTCTATGTCAGGAGGCTCCGCCTCTTAGGAGCCACACTCCAATTAGTATTCATCCAACCCCAAGAAGCGGAATTACTGAAATTCATCATGTGCACTCGCTTTAGCCGATCAGGATGGAGCAGCTTAACCCATCTAAACCCCAGAGTGCCCCCCTTCGTCGTCTTTTCCAATTCAGCAGTGACTTACATACGAACACTAACCTTTCTACAAGTTCAAGTTCAAGTTCACCGTGGTCGAGTACACTACACCACCTGTATATGCACGGGGCTGACGGTAGCAGGCGATGCCCACAACATGCTTATTCTGTCTGGGAGTTGACAACCTCGACGCCGGCCTCGTGGAGCCACCAGCGTGCGAGGCCTGCCGCTTCATCTCTGCTTCTTCATGGACCCCATGACGACGGGCAAGGCCACCGTAGAGAAGACGGAGCCATCATCTTCCAACACCACTGACAGAACCCGTCATCGTGGACCAGGGGCGGTCATCTTCTCTCAGCCTCCCTCTCCACCTGTCCACCAAGTGTCAAGCTGTTTGACGAGGACCAAGCCTTCTTGCTCCTCCAGCACCTTCCGGCACACTCCTCCAGCAGGGAGCTAATGGTTCGGTCCCTCCGGGCAGACTTCTTTGGTCCCTCCTCCGCTGCGGGAAGCCTGGAGATTCCCATGCCCCTACCAACATTGGCTGCAGATGTGGACCTGATGGTGGGTGGGGCATACACGCGTCAGGAGTAGACAACAGAACAGATGGTCCCTGCTACGCCCTCCCTCGACGCCACTACTGGGGGTCCTGGGTGTCCCCCTGGGTGTCCCCCCATCAAGACGAGTGGCTTCACGTTACTCCCTGTAAAGCGGGAGCATGGTGCCCTTCCTTAATGAAAGGAAAAAATATATATTATCCTTCACTTCACTCGCGGGAGGAGGTGATAGAACTGGAGGATACTCTCGCACGGTACCTCTGCCCAAGCAGGACTCCTATGGCTGTGCAGGACATGCGGCCCCAATTCCATCGAACCCCACCACCTTTCCAGGGTGTGGTGTGGACAATGAAGACGTCACCGGAGAAGGATGCAGCTCTGAACGCAGAGATAGCAGTTCTTTTTAGCAAGGGAGCCGTGACAGTGGTGCCCAAGGAGCTTCGGAACAGAGGGTTCTATTCAAACTACTTCCTGGTTCCAAAGCGCACAAGCGGTGTACGCCCAATCCTGGATCTACGCACACTGAATCGCCACATTGCGACTCTTCCATGCTCACTGTGAAGGCGCTGCTTCGGGTGATCCACGAGGGAGATTTCTGACACACCTCACAGACTTGCGGTTCGCGATAAACTGTGGGCACTCCCATACCTAGTCAGCAGGTGATCTATATGGTTCTTCAGTTAGACACCATTCAGATGAAGGCCTGGTTGTCCGAACCATGGCGAGTGGACATTATATCCATCCTTGAATGTGTCCGGGTGGGCCACTCAGTAACGGCATTGACCGTCATGAAGCTGCTTGGGCTGCTGGCAGCAGCCCAACACGGTGGTGCTGTTCAGCCTTCTACACATGCAAAGTATCCAGCGATGGTTTGGAGGGCGCAGGCTAAACCTAGTGCATCACTGACTGTGGGTGTTTGTTGTGCCACTGTCCTTCGACAGGGATCTAGCCTATCGGAGATCCCCGGACCCTCACACAAGGCGTACGCCTGTGCCGAGTCTGCTTTTACGCACAGGTTTTCCCCGATGCCTCCCTGACGGGATGGGGCTGGACCTGTCGCGATCAGACGGTAGATCAACAGCACATCAACCTCCTGTAGCTGGAGCCTTGTCCCAAAGCACTTTGACAACTGGGCTATGGTAACCTACATCAACCGCCGAGGGAGTGTGAGATCACCGGCACTCCATTATGCAGCCGGGAGGCTGTGTAAATGGGCGCCGCTGTGGCTTTGCTCTCAGTCGGCGAGCCACATCCCAAGCTACCCTACGCCTCCACCCAGATATAGTGCTCCAGTTGCGGAAACTACTGGGGATGGCACAGGTGGACTTGTTTGCGTCAAGGGAGAGGGCTCAGTGTCCACTGTTGTTCTCCCTCCACACGAGGGACGACCCTCCCCTGGGGGTAGACACGTTCACACACCACCAATGCATAAATGCATAAAGGAGGCCAAAGGGCCTCCTTTATGCATTCCCACCGTCAGGTCTGTTGCCCAGACTGATGGAATGGGTGCGTTTGGAGGGGCTGTCAGCGATACTGGTAGACCCCACATCGTCCCGGGTCACTTTGGTACATGGAGCACCAGCCACTGATCGTGACGGGGCAGTGGGATTTGGAACCAGTTTTGGACGCGCTTATGGAACCTACTGTATGTCTTAGATTCTGCAGAAGCTGCTGTCCTTTGAGACGACGCTTCTTATCGCTCTGACCTCTGCAAAGCATGTCGGGGATCTGTGCGCTCTGTCTGTACAACCTGCCTGCTTAGCCATTAATGGTGATCTCGGCAGTGGGTGTTACGTCCGAACCTGACATTTACACATAAGGTTGTGACGAGCTCATACAGATCGAGGGTGTCGAGGTTACCCGAGATTAATTTTTCTTCCTCTCCCTCTTCTTCCTCCTTCTAACCAGGATGTGCGGGAGGTGTTTTCACTGTTTGTGTCCCGTGTGCGCACTGGCTTACTACATGGACCGTACAGCTTCAATTTGGTTGTCACAATTCAAGAGGTGTCAGAATTGACACAAAGTTGGCACAAGTACTGTTTGTGTGCAGAGAGCTGCCGTGCTTGCCCGGCCGCTCTCTGCACAGCGCCCTTCTTACTGGTTATGCGATTGTAACGCGATGGCTAAGGAGTCAGCTTAAGAGTTGGGGGAGAAGGATTCTCCGCGCCACTCTTCTCGAAGTGTCTCAGCCTCTACTGCCCTTTTAGGGGGTGTCGGGGTTCAGGACATTTGTACAGCGGCATCTTGGTCGTCACGTCTCTTTTTGTCTGGTTTTACCTGCCCGATGTTTCCGCAGGAACACTTTCACAATCTGTGCTTGGCATTGCGACCGAATGGACTTTGGGAATTTTTTATCTCTCTGTGCATACAGCGTGTGTGGTGTTAGTTGCTCCTGGCCTTTATTGGGCACGATGGATCGCCAGGGTAGCGGGGTCTGCATGCACGTTCCCGGTCGGTAGCTTCCTGACATAGAACTGTAGTTACAAAGCTACAGTAACTCATGTTATTCATATGCTGTCCATGTCCTCATCAGGCCAGAGACCCCATTTGATCAGATTTAGTCTCTTGGATCCGATCTGCCCAGATTTTCATTGTTAGATCTGATTCAGTGTCTCTACTCAGGGAGAGAACAGTGAAACTAGGATTCAAACAGTCGTGACTAGACTCCAACGGTGCTTACATTTTGGAAATGAAATAATGGAGAATTTTAACGAGTAATCATCTTGCTGGGGACCTTGTGGAACCTTTTTGTGCAACATGAGGACCTACTGGAGGCCAGTGACATCTTTAACAAAAACAAGATGCTCATCCTAAATATATAAATATCTGGTACTTCTCTGAAAAGCAGCCCAGTGTTCCAGTTTCCTTGTGACATAATCCAGTGACTGAAGGTCTGCTGATCTTTAACTGTCAGATGCCTCCAGACATCGGCTCTTTCTTCTGATTCGAGGGCTTTTCAGGAGGAACTTTAATCAAACTTCTTGTTAGTTGATTTGTAACAGAACTATAACTGCAGCGGAATGGTTATTTTTAAACGGGCCAAAACGATTTATTCTACATGCTGCATTTTATTTTCCTGGAGCAGGCCCTAAGAAGGGCCATCACTTAGGGCTCCAGAAAAAGGTTCTCCTTTATATCCTTGTCTTAATACTGTACATCTGTGTTACGTGCAAATTACTCATTGGGGACGATTTAAATCACATTTTTTACCCTTTCCTTTCCATTTGACATGCTCTTCAACTGATTCTTCTGACTTTAAAGCTGATTTAAATACGATTGAATGCTATAAAGAAGCTGAAAACATTCTGCACGGTGCGAAAGAACCTCCTTTCTAAACCTTGTATCTGATTGAAGTAATGTGGGCGTCAGGAGGCGACATTCATTTGTTTTAAACCTGGAGGACATTCTTTTCATAACAATCCTTCACAATCAGCAGCGATAGAATATATACGCAGCTTTAAATTTGGTCCTGATCCAGAAATTTCTACGACCTTCGTTCGAATGCAGCGCGAGTCACGTCTCAGGAAAGTTGAGACTAAGTTTGGACTTTTATCTGAGTTTTGTCTACGTTGTGCCCCGTCCACCGACCCTGGAAAAATAAAGATTAAATAGACAAACAAATGTATTGTATGCATGTATATAGCAGGGTTCCACTTTACTCTTTATCAATTACTTATTTATTTTTGAATAACAATCTACAGTATGTGATGATTTCAGACTCGCTTTCTCTAAATTGTTCTTTCAAGTTGTTTTTTTTCCAATAATGTTTATTTCACATATTTCTTTCTCTCTCTGAAGGCGTCTTGGTTTGAAACATGCCACATAAATAAAGTATACTGTTATCAGCTGTAAAAGTACAAGCAGAAGGAGTGTCACAATTCACACAATCCACAATTCGATTTTTGATTTTAAGGTCACGATTCGATTTTTCGATTTCAACACTGACGGCTATGCCACTGTTAGACTTTCGAGTCTTGATTTGTAAAGAAAAACCCTTTCTCAATTAGTTACTTTTATTTGAATAATAACCATTATAAATAATAACAAAAATATGAGAATATTTAAACAACACACCTAAACAGTCAACCCGGTGGCAAATACCCTGCGGTACTAGAGGACATTCCACCGGTGATGCTTGGCGTTATTTCCCATTCTCATTGCCAAATCTGTGGAATAACTGGACATTCTGGTCAAAGACACACTCCCCTTTGTAAACACAGTGAAACTAACCCCTAACCCATAACTAACAGTAGTCGTAGTAGTAGTAGTAGTAGTAGTATAGTAGTACTAATAGATGTATTTATGGTGTTCCTGAGGGAGCCTCCTGTGGTCCTCATTGGTCATTCGTCAGTGATTCTGACTGGTAAAACACCCAGTCAGTCAAATACTCAGTAAAACAGCCAGTCAGTCAACTAGTCCTCTTAAACAGCCAGTCAGTCAACTAGTCCATTTTACAGCCAGTCAGTCAACTAGTCAGTTAAACAGCCAGGCAGCCAACTAGTCAGTTTAACAGCCAGACAGTCAACTAGTCAGTTAAACAGTCAGTCAACCAGACTCCCTGCTGTCTGTCCATTGAAGTAGTTTATTCTTACATTTGCATTTTTTATAACTTCCAACCAGACGTCGGTCTGGTCACTGCTCATGCAACAGGCTGCACCTCAACATCACTCACCCCCAGGAAATATCAAACGACCAAAACAAGCAGGAGACTGACTCTCTGACTCTTATTTACACATCAACTAATCATCAACTTAAGTTCTGTGAAGACCCACCTGGTACTCCGACTGCAGCACCCCGGTGCCTGAGGAGGCCCCCGAGGGCCCGATGCGAGGTTTCTTGTTGGGGGGCCCCTGGTCCTGGTGCTGGAGGCCCCCACCGCCGCCCCCCACCACCCCTGAGGTGCCGTTGGTCTGGGCCGAGTTCTGCTGGGACGGGGCCTGCTGGGCCTGGGTCTGCTGCTGGGGAGGGGCCTGGGTCTGACCGGGCCCCTGCTGGTGCTGCTGGGTCTGGTTCTGGAGTGAGGGGGGGGCGGTTAGTGGCTTTTGGGGGGAAATAGCAGAAGATGCTCTCCAACTTCTCGCCTCGAAACAATGTTAATTTCCCCAAAAACAAGGTTAATTTTATTTTATTATTTATTTATTTAACCTGTGCTGTCAGCGTGCTGCACATACAACAGAGTATTTGTTCCATTGCATCTAGGACAGAGTTAGTTGCAACTGCAGTTGAACTTCTCTACCTGCAATGAAACTCTTTATTCATTCTATAATCATCAGCAACTGCTGCAATAACCCTGTCCTGTGACGAGCAGAGCACAGCTTATTATTACACACAACCACCACCAACCCCATCTCTGAAGAACTATTTAGCATGTTTGGGTCTATAAACAACTGATAATTACTGCAAGAGGGAGAATCACCACGGGTGAGACAAATAAACATAGAAACAAACAACATTTACACTAAAACATAAACATTGGACGACAACATGTATTGAAAAACAGTGAATGAGCTCCAGGAAAACTGGAACTACTACTGGTCACTTGGCCTCTTCCTGTCAGAGTTATGGCAGAAAATGAGGGAGAAAAGGAGAGGAATGCAACCAGGAGGGAGCTGGTGTGTGTTTAAAGCAGGTGTGGTGGTGTGTGTATGTGTGTGTGATGGGACGGGATGGGATTTTCCCCTAAATCTCTCGTATCTTTAAGCTCCTGAAGCCATGCAGCAGGAGCAAAAAGCCGACAGCCGCCCCCCACACCCCAACCCACACCAGCAAGCAGCCCCCCCAGGGGCCCCGGACGGCACCCGCTCAAATCTCCGCTCTGATGGTGATTAAAAACACCGGATAAAAACAGTGAATTTATTGTAGAGGTTGTAGATCTTCTTCTGGCCTATGTCCTTAGACCTTCAGCTATGTTGAGGCGAGCCAGTCCAGAGTCCTAGCATCAAGGTCAATTAGACCATGTTCACCGTTCGGGGGTCGGTGTTTGGGGCAGCTAGTTCGAATGTGTTCCACAGTTTGTAGTGTGTCTCCGCACTCGCACTGGGCACTCCCCGCGATGCCCCACTTCTGCATTGCTGCCCCGAAGCGTCCAACACCTTTCCTCAGGCGGTTGAGGGTTGTTCACTGCTTTCGGGGCAGGTGCTGGCCAGGAACGTCTGTGGGATCTTCAATGTAGTGGTGAAGCCTAGATGGTTCTGCTGACTTCCACTGGTCCCTCCATCTTGCCTTGACCCATGAGGCCTTGGAGATGTCGGCTGGTGTTGTGCGCAACAGTTCTTGGGCGTGTATGGCAAAGGGGCGCCGGGACTTGAGGCGCATGCGCTGTGGTGTATCCGTGGCGATTTTGTGGAGGAGGTGGGATTCACTCGCCTGTGCCTTTCGAGCAAGTCTGTAGGGCGGTGTTAAGGGCAGTGTCCAGCTTGTTGACGTGGGGGCTACGGCACCAGACCGGAGCACAGTACTCAGCACTGGAGAACACCAGGGCCTCGGTGGTAATGCGCAGTGTGTTTGTGGAGGCTCCCCATCTGGTGCCGGCTGGACGACATATCAGCGCGGTGCGGGAGGTTGTCTTTGCCTTGACCTTATCCAGGTGTTGTCTGAATGACAGTGTTCTGTCAAGCTTCACGCCAAGGTATGTGGGGAAGGGCTGGTACTGTAGCCGGGTGTTGTCAACCATGATGTTCATTTCACGGGACGCTTCTTTGCTTGGTTGCAGATGAATTGAATGAAAGAAGGAAAGCCCTGTGCGTAGCGGGGAGACTTTCTCGCTCACTCTCTTTCACTTTTTCTCTATTTCAATAAACCCGAGCCTCCTCTGCTGGCGTGGGAGTCCAAACCGGCTCAACCAGACTGGGGGTAAGACTTTTAGGAGTTTTTATTTGGATAAAATGGCCGCCGGTGAGGTTGTTACCTTCTCTGCTTTCTCTTCTGGTTCGTCTTCGTTGAGGAACTCTCGTTTCGGGTACGGGATCTGGCATCCAGCGAACACACTGCAAACACACACCAACACCCATGAGGGGATTTATTGGAATATAAGTCATATCACCTATATACGCCATAGTGATTATATGGATCAAAATGTAATGAAACAGCGTTTAGAGAACCACAAACCACAATGTAGTCAATCCAAAATGTCTCTACCAACAACTGTTGCATTTGTCAGTCTTTAAAACACAGAAATAAAATGTTTTCTTGTGAGTTTCCAGAACTGGGTGGTAAATGGACACACACACACAAAACCCATGCACACACACACACACACACACCGATGCACACACACACACACACCCATGCACACACACACACACACACACCGATGCACACACACACACACACCGATGCACACACACACACACACACCGATGCACACACACACACACACACCGATGCACACACACACACACACACACACACCCACACACACACACACACACACACACACCGATGCACACACACACACACACACACCCCGATGCGCACACACACACACACACACACCCATGCACACACACACACACACAGGCACACACACAGGCACACACACACACACACACACACACACACACACACACACACACACACACACACACACACACACACACCATGCACACACACACACACACACACACACACCCATGCACACACACACACACACACACACACACACACACCCATGCACACACACACACACACACCCATGCGCACACAGGCACACACACACACACACACCCATGCACACACACACACACACACACACACCCATGCACACACACACACACACACACACACCCATGCACACACACACACACAGGCACACACACACACACAGGCACACACACACACACAGGCACACACACACACACACACACACACACACACACACACACACACACACACACACCCATGCACACACACACACACAGGCACACACACACACAAGTGTGAAATGAGGATTCATCACGGTGAATAAATCAACCCAGGAGCGGTTTTGTATTCCCTATCAAATAAATGAGCTGGTTTGTTTGCCGAGACGCCATCTGTGGGAAATAAAAGCCGTGTGTCCAAACTGACTCTGTGGTGGGCAGCGGGTCCTCCAGGAAATAGGCGTCCTGCAGCGCCTGCTCAGAAGTGATCCTCTTGGTGGGGTCCATCGTCAGGAGCTTCTGGAGCTGAAGGCATGGGAGGGAGAGGATAGGGCAGAGGATAACAAGAAGATGATATGCTTATTTATGTACTTATTTGTTCATTTATCTGTTTATTTATTTAATCTATCAATCTATTTATTTATTTATTTGTTTGTTTATTCATTTAACTTTATTTAACTATTTATTATTTGTATATTTATTTTTTGTTTATCTGTTGACTTATTTATCCATCATCCATATGTTTATTTATTCATTCATGTATTTGTATATTTATTTGTTTGTATATTTATTTATTTGTATATTTATTTTGTATGTTTATCTATCTATCATCTATTTATTTATTTGTTTTTTAAATGTATTTACTAATTTTTATTTTTTATGTCCAAGTATTTATGGCAATACTTAGCACTATCTTTGTGCATTGTGTTATTTTAAAAACAGTCGCTCGACACATATTTTATACATGAACAACAACAGACTGTGAAAGTGGATAGTTATTGAAAACATTGAAAAACTAAAAAAAAAAAAAAGAGTATCTCTTCTACTCCAATGCTTCAAGAAAGCTCCTCATTACGACATTAAATCCCTGAAGCCTGATTGGTGGATTTTCTTTATCCGATTTTCTTTATCTGATTCGATTTGTCCGACTGGTCAGGTTTTTTGGCTGTTTTACATGATCGCTGCTGATTTCCACTTTAAAACCTGAAACACTTTCCACTCAGACTCCCGGTGGCACGTACCAGCAGGAACACTTTGCTGTCCGGCTTCACTTTGTGCTTCTCCATGTACTTGATCAGGCTGCTGTTCGCATAGCTGCAGGCAAATAACACGATCAATACTCCACCAATACTACGTCAATACTCCACCAATACTACGTCAATACTCCACCAGTACTCCGTCAATACTCGACCAATTCTCTGGAGCGCTTGGTAATCCTCTGTCCTGAACTCACGTGGTTCTCCTGAAGTCCTTCTGGAGCGTCGGGTATTCCGGCATTTTCCTGATGTCCTCCCAGTCTTTGTCTGAGGAAAAACACAAACGCAGAGAAGAAGGGAGGTGAGACGCCGTATCTAGCGCTGTGGGATTATCGGCGTGGAGTGGGCGTCGTCTGCCTCACCAGCTGCCAGCACCATGCACACTGCCAAAAGTGTCTTCTCATGCCTAAAATCGATTTCAAATTAAGAGCGCGGCTGCCACACCACCAGACCAGGGTCTGCGCGGCAGGAGGGGTGTGAGTGTACAACAGCACAACAGCATCAACAGCACACATTGAGCACTGGGGTTTCCGGGGTGGCGGGGTCCTGGGGGCTTGCACCCGGTGCACGGTGGCCTCTGGCATGCTGCGACCCAGCAGGGCTGCGGGGGGCACCACTAGATGCTTTCCACTGCCCCTTGGAGGCTGCTTGCCATCGTGGGTGTGGGTTAGGTTATGGGAGGTGGCTGTCTGCCACGCACCACTGGTGGAGGGGCCACATATCTGGCGAATGCGCATGGGGGGGGACGGACTGAGATCGGGGCGTTGGTGGGCATGGGGGACCCACCGGCTTGCCCACGGGGGGGGCAGTTCAGGCGGGGTGCACGTGGGGGCGGGTTGTATGTGTGCGGCACAGGGTCTCCTCCCGCTACCTGGGACTGGTTTATGCTACTCGAGGGCGTGCGTAGGTGTTGCACAGCGGGCTCTCAGCTTCTCTGGGGGCTGGGGAGTCTTCTGTGGCTGAAGGGCGGGATGCTTGTGGCTTTTCTGGGGTCGTGGGGTGTCTATGCAGCTGCTCAGCTCGGGGGGGACTTCGGGGCCTTTTCTGCTGCTTGGAGGCTACGAAATAATACCAATGTTATGCAGTACACCAGAACCAATTGGAACAATTCCCACACACACACACACACACACACACCACACACACACACACACACACATCAATAGCACCTGCTTTAAACACCACCGCAACACCATCTTGTTTACATCCTTCTCCTTTTCTCCCTCATTTACTGCCTAACTATGACAGGAAGAGGCCAGGTGACCAATTACTGTTCCAGTTTTCCTGGACTTAACTCTGTTTTGTCGATACATGTTGTTTGTTTCTATGTTTAAGTTTTTCCATGTACATGTTGTTGTTTGTTTCTATGTTTAAGTTTTTCCATGTACATGTTGTTGTTTGTTTCTATGTTTAAGTTTTTCCATGTACATGTTGTTTGTTTCTATGTTTAAGTTTTTCCATGTACATGTTGTTGTTTGTTTCTATGTTTAAGTTTTTCCATGTACATGTTGTTGTTTGTTTCTATGTTTAAGTTTTTCCATGTACATGTTGTTTGTTTCTATGTTTAAGTTTTTCCATGTACATGTTGTTGTTTGTTTCTATGTTTAAGTTTTTCCATGTACATGTTGTTGTTTGTTTCTATGTTTAAGTTTTTCCATGTACATGTTGTTGTTTGTTTCTATGTTTGTTTTTCCATGTAAATTTTGTCATTTGTTTCTATGTTTTTTTTTTCCGTGCACATGTTTGTTTCTCTGTTTATGTTTTTCCATGTACGTGTTGTTTGTTTGTATGTTTATGTTTTTCCATGTACATGTTGTTTGGTTCTATGTTTATGTTTTACCATGTACATGTTTGTTTTTATGTTTATGTTTTTTCATGTACATGTTGTTGTTTGGTTCTATGTTTATTTGTTTCACCCGTGGTGATTCTCCCTCTTGGAGTAAGTAATAATGATGATTAGTTGTTTAAAGACCAAAACATGGTAAGATGGTTCTCCAAAGAGACGGGGTTGGTGGTGGTTCTCTATAACCAAAAACTGTGCTCTTGTCAACCTACAGCTCGTTACAGGACAGAGTTATTGCAGCAGTTGTTGATGATTAAAGAAGAATAAATCGTTTCATTGCAGGTTGAGAAGTTCAACTCCACCTGCAGACTAACTCTGTCTTAGATGCAATGAAACAAATACTCTGTGTTGAATGTCCAGCATGCTGACAGCACAGGGTAAAAAATTTAATCAAATAAAGGAAGGGAACGTCAGAGAGACCGAGAGCGGTCACATCACCTTTAGTTTAAATTCTTTAGAGTGCTAACTTTTCCCTGAGGGCAACACGTCTGTTTTGAACCTTTAACTTAACAGATGGTCAAACAGATATTTGAGGTCGGAGCATCGCGGAGGGGTCAGCGGAGTGTCAGAGTTTTTTTGTACCATTTTTCTCCTGCTTTCTCCGACAGGTCTTTCTGAATGTCAATGAGTTCAACCTGGAAAAATAAAGATTAAAGGAAAACTAGGATTTAAAAAAATGTAAAAAAAAAATGGATTTAAAAGCAATGTTTCCATCTCTTCCAGTTTCTAATTCAGAAAAACAGATCAGAGTCGGAGCAACAGAACAGAACACCTGTAGAGCCATCCTAGCCCGGTCCTATTTGAGCATTTTCAATCTAGTCCCACGAGCCAGATGGTTCCAACTCTGCGGGCCTGGAGCCGCCTGGTTCCTCAGAGGACCAGTCTGGGAAGTCCCTGTGGTTCCTGGGAATCAGCCGCTCAGCTGCAAGCCGCCGGCTGCAGGAGGTTGCACATGATCCCAAGCAGCTGGAGAATCCAAACGCTGCCATGACTTTCTGAGAATCTTAAAATATGTTGAATTACAAGGTGGACAAAATAATAGAAAGTATGAAAAAGGGGTATGACTTTAAAGAGACTACATTTTGCAGGGCTCAACACTAACTTTTCAAAGTGGTTGCCAGGCTGACAACCTGGCGTCAGCTTTTGGTTGCCGAAATTGAAAATATGGTTGACATTTTTAGTCACCTTATAATTTGAGTGATAAAGATACTGTGTTGTTGACACAAATGTTTAAAAGCTTTTTTACAGAAACCGAACAAAATTCTTTGTAGTTTGTGTTTTATTTGATACTTGACAGAATTTGAATGTTCAGAGGGGAAGAAACACAAGAGCTGTGAAAACACTAACTCCTCTGGACACACCTGGCCTGACCACACCCCCTGCTTCTTGTATTGTAACGGCTATATGTTGACAAATTGAATCAAATTGACCATAAAAACGTGTATTTAATTTTCTTTGTTAGTTTTGTAAGTACACAATATTGTTTTTGTTAGTTTCCTATGCTTCCTATGCTCCTGCTTGTAATGCTTTCAACCTGAGACTAGAGCCTTTTTTTTCTTTTTTTTTTAACCTGTGCTGTCAGCATGCTGGACATACAACACACAGTATTTGTATGCCATTGCATTCAGGACAGAGTTAGTCTGCAAGTGAAGTTCAAGTTCTCAACCTGCAATGCAAGTCTTTATTAATTCTTAAATCATCAAGAACTGCTGCAATAACTCTGTCATGTGGACAACCTGTAGAATGACAAGAGCACAGCTTTTGGTTATGGAGAGCCACCAGGGCAGACGGCACCCCCACCCACAGCCCGACCCCCCAGCGACGAGTGCCCCGTGCACCGAGAGCGCCAGAGGGAAGTACCCCGGCAGCCTGGTGTGATGACAGGAGACCGCCCCCCACAAAGGAGGCCACATAGTAAGCCCCACGCCTAGCACAGCCAGCCAGGTTCAGGACTCAGGTTGACAGGACCAGACAGAACGCCTAACCAGCACAACGAGCCACCCCCCCCATGCAGAATGAAGCACAGGGCCAGCCACCCCGCCCTGCCGCGCGCCAGCCCGCCGACCACGGGGCCCGAGACCCGAACCAGCGACCCACACCCCCCGCCACCAACCCGAGCCCCAGAACCCACAACCACGCCCGGAACCCACACACGGATGCCAGCTGCAGGTACTCCCCGGGAGCACGTCTCCCACCCCCACCCCCGAAGACAGGCAAGACCTAAAGATTATTGGTCTGTTTTTAACCAAGAAATCTGGGTTGTGCCAGATTGGCGTGAATTTGTTTGAAGATAGAGTGTGACCACTGAGTTTGAGGAATCTCCACCAGGCTGACAGAGTTGTTGTGATAAATGGGTTTTTAAAGCAATTATGTTTCCTTATAGATTCAGTAAGGAATGGGAGATCGGATATTGATAACTCCTGACATTCAGATTGTTCAATGTCTCGTCATCCATGGGCCAATTGTTGCTCTGGTTGTAACCATTTAATTATAAATTGAAGATGGTTCGCTAGATAGTAGTATCTAAAGTTTGGGGCTGCTAGGCCTCCACAGTCTTTGTTTTTCTGTAGTGTTGCTAGTTTAATTCTCGGTTTCTTGTATTTCCAATAAAATTTGTTGACTATCTAGTTGAGAGTATTAAACCAATGTACTGTTGGTTGCACTGGGGTCATTGAAAATATATAGTTTATTTTTGTAAGTATATTCATTATTACTGCTGCTTTCCTACCAATTAGCGAGATGGGTAGGTTGTTCCATCAAATGAGGTCTACTTCAATGGATTTGAGGAATGGAGTGAAGTTCAGGGTAAACAAGTCTGATAGATTGGGGGAGATATCAATACCAAGGTATCTAATTTTGCTCGTTGTGATGGTTAAGGGAAGTTTCTGGGTTGCAGCATTACAGTCCCCCCCACTGAGTGGTAAGACTGTGGTTTTAATCCAATTCATTTAATAGTGTGAGATAGCTGAGAATTTAGATATAAGATTGAGCACCTCCGGTAGGGATGATATTGGGTTCGGTATGTACAACATGATATCATCTGCATACAAACTGATTTTGTGAACAGAATTTCCTGTTTGTATGCCTACGATATTACTGTTTTGACGGATAGCCGCCGCGAGGGGTTCAATAATGATGGCGAATAGTAAGGGGGAGCGCAGACATCCTTGTCTTGTGCCGTGTTGTAGAGTGAAACGCTGAGAAGTGTAACCATTGGTGATGACAGAAGCAGATGGAGAGTTGTAGACGATTCTGATCCATTGAATGACAGACTCTCCAAAGCCAAATTTGTTGAGGGTTGAACAGAGATATGTCAAATTAACTCTATCAAATGCTTTTTCGGCATCTAAAGAGGCAATAATGGGATTAAAGTTGTTCCTTAAATTAAATATGCGCATCGGACTGAATATGCCTTTGACAAAGCCTGTTTGATCTGGGTGAATTATAAATCAAATCACTTTTTCAATTCTGTTGGTTAGTGTTTTACTTATAATCTTAAGGTCGCAATTAATAAGGCTTATGGGTCTGTAACTGGAGGTGAGGCTTGGGTCTTTTTTGGGTTTGAGCAAAACCTAAATGAGAGCTGTGCGGAGGCATGGTGGAGGTTGACTTGACCTCTGTAACCATTCTAATGAATAATGGGGAGATAAGTGGCCAG